>NW_026619255.1:0-9168 GCF_000801105.2 Raphanus sativus | reverse complement strand
TGGTCAAGGAGGTTTGAAACCTTTGTTGTCTCTGTTTCTCTTAAGAATAAATATTTCATTGTGGGAAGTCCAATTAATTTAGGCAGCTTTTGAAGTTTTACTAACTTAATTGTTAAAAAATTAGAACAATGCCGCTGTACAATGAAAGAGAGTTTATCATACATTGATAAAAATATTTAAAATGATTAGAAAATTTTAAACAACACTAATGAGAATAATCTTAAAAATATAGAGCATTTAATCTAAAACTCAATATTTCGTAGGGGTTAATCCACATATTTTGAGAAAAAATCAAAAATATGAAAATATTTTTTAATGCGTATTCTCATCATAAACTAACATAAGATAATGGACAAGGATATTTGGAACCATTGTTGTGTCCGTTTCTCTTAAGAATAAAATTTTCATAGTGGTAAACAACATATGGAGTTTTACTAACTTAATTGTTAAAAAATTAGAACGATCCCCCTGTACCACGAAAGAGAGGTTTTCATACATTGATAAAAATGTATAAAGTGATTAGAAAATTATAAACAACACTAATGAGTATAAGCTTAAAAATATAGAGCACTTAACATATAACTCAATATTTTCGTAAGGGTTAACCCACATATTTTGAGAAAAAATAAAAAATATGAAAATATTGTTTTAATGCATATTTTCATCATTAAATAACAGAAGATAATGGCCTAGGAGGTTTGGAACCTTTGTCGTCTCCGTTTCTCTCAAAAAAAAAAATTTCATAGTGGTAAGTCCAATGATTTAGGCAGCATCTGAAATTTTACTAAATTAACTGTTAAAAACTAGAACGATGCCCATGTACCATGAAAGAAAGTTTACAATACACTGATAAAAATGTATAAAATGATTAGAAAATTTTAAACAACACTAATAAGTATAAGCTTAAAAATATAGAGCATTTAAATTAAAACTCAATATTTTCGTAGGAGTTAACCCACATATTTTGAGAGAAATAAAAAAATTAAAAATATTGTTTAAAGCATATTTTCATCATAAACTAACAAAAGATAATGATCAAAGAGCTTTTGAACTTTTGTTGTCTCCGTTTCTCTAAAGAATAAAATGAAAATATTTTTAATGCATATTTTCATCACAAACTAACAGAAGATAATGGTCAAGGAGGTTTGGAGCCTTTGTTGTCTCTGTTTCTCTCAAGAATAAAAATTTCATTGTGGTAAATCCAATGATTTAGGCAGATTTCAATTCAAAAAAAAAAATGATTTAGGCAGCATATGAAGTTTTACTAACTTAATTGTTAAAACCATGTAATAACTGAAATGTGTTTATTTTTAATTAGTTTCAAATATTCAGTTATTTTTAATATTTTTACATGACTTAGCTAAACGGATAATAAGACATATCTTATTTAGTATTAACATATTTGGAATTTTATTACAACAAACTTATAAATAAAAAATATATATTTAGTATTATCCATAAAGGAACATAGTTGCATGTAAGATATTTTTTGTAAGACATATTCCCTCTCTTTCATAATAAGTGTCATTCTAACTTTTTTTGTTATACAAAAATGTTATTTTAAAATTCTAATGGAAATTATACTTATTTTCAGCTGAAATTACAAATTATATTGATTTATAAATAATTTTATTTATCTCAGATACTATTGATTAGACATGTGTAATTAATAATAACTTATATATATTTCCCTCACTTTCTTAATCTATGTGAAAATGTCAAAGTGACACTTATATTAAAATTGATAGAGTATTGTTTTTCAAAAATGTAGTATTTTTTAAGATGAGTTTCAAAACTGGAGGTTGCAGAATTAACAGTCCTCTTGTGACTTGGATCTTCTCTACCTTTCGCTTTCACTCGACCTACTCTCTTTTATCATTTTCAATACCATTATTGTTTCTGTTTTTTTTTCCTGCTTTGTTAACTGTGCCTTGCTTTTAAAGGTTTTGTTTTATAAATCTTTATTGCTAATGCTTAGACTGTGACAAAAAAAAAATATTGCTAATGCTTAGTCCTTGTCTAAACCTCTGGCTATATACCCTGTAACTTTACAACCTACTCCAATATGCGCATATATTAAGCAAACGATAAACCTGTCATGAATATTTTGAAAAATTGCAAATGCTTGGTCGGTTATTTGGATTTAACCCCATAAATTCAGTTTTGTCATGTTGTGGACTGCTGAGGTGCTAACATATGTCTATATAACACATACAGCTGTGTTTTTATGTAATCATAAGTTAGAGAAACAGATTTGGCTTTTACTCTCTTGTTCTTTCTTGGGTCACTACTTCTTGGCATCTCCTCTATAACAAACCCTAAAGAGAAACAAAGATGGAAAGCAGAGGAACTCTAAACCATTATCCTTTTTTCTCATGAAATTTCTTGTCTCAAACTAATCTCTATTGGAGAAAAATAAATACTGTTAAGGGTTGTTTTCTTCGAAAAATCTTGTGTACATATCAACCAACATTCATGGTTCTCAAAAGGGTCCCATTAACACATTGTGGTGATAGCTTTGTTTTCATCTTCCAAGATTTGCTTCAACAAGTGGAATAATTCCAATACAGAGATAAGATCCACACAAGACTTTTTTATCCTCCTCTTCTTGTATCTTCTCATTATAGCTTCAGTGAAGATGCTTAGATTCACAAAGAAGCAGCAATTGTATTTTTTACTATGTGTGTGGTGTATGTTGGTGGATTGGAGCAGCGCAGAAACAGAGGAAAGTGAAGGAGGTCCAATGGAGAAAACAGAGAAAGCTGCTCTCTACTTTACAATTCAAGGGTTTGTTGGTGACTCTTGGAATGGTTCCTACCTTTTTCCTGACCCATGTGGTTGGACTCCGATCCAGGTCCTTTTTCTCATCATTTTCTTCTTTGATCTCATTTTTTGTTCAAAACATTACCAATTATGATAAAAGACGTTGAACTTATGAATATGGTTGAAAGTTGAAGTAAGCATATTTCTATCTATTCGTTGATAAAAGAAAGGGAGAGCATATTTCTATTTATATGATCTAAAGCCAGAAGATACAAAGCGAGATTTTACTTTCTTTATTTAGTAATTAATAATCAAAATTCCTCTGTTCCATTTTGGTGTGTACTCAACTTCACCAGTGGAATAATAATTAGTTATATCTCCAGTTTCAGAGAACAATATCACTTCCTTTTTTGTGTAACATAAAAAATTCAATTATATATATCGTCCTTAAATATCCAATTCTTTGTTGTTAACTCTGCAGGGTGTAACTTGTGATCTATTTGATGATCTTTGGTATGTGACTGCTTTAAGCTTTGGGTCTATGCGAGACAACTCTCTTTCTTGTACTGAGATTCCAGTCATCAGACCACAACTCTCTGAGCTCAAGCACCTCAAGTCTCTCTCTATATTCAACTGCTTCACATCACCAAACCAATATCTAGCTTCAATTTCAGATGAGAAGTGGCTAGATCTCTCTAAGAACTTGGAGACACTTGAGATCAGATCAAACCCGGGACTGATCGGTGAACTCCCTTCTTTCATCACTAGCCTCACCAATCTTCAATCTCTAGTGTTGCTAGAAAACCGGTTAACAGGTTCATTGCGAGAGAATTTAGCCAAGTTAACCAGACTCAGACGCTTAGTATTGTCTGGAAACCGGTTTACAGGGAGAATCCCGGAGGTCTATGGCTTAACCGAATTATTGATATTGGATCTAAGCAGGAATTTCTTCTCTGGACCGTTGCCTTTAAGCGTTGGAGGATTGAGTTCACTGCTGAAACTCGATGTTAGTAACAATAACTTGGAAGGAAAGTTACCTGAAGAGTTACAGTCCTTAAAGAATTTGACTCTTTTGGATCTTAGGAACAACAGCTTCTCAGGTGGATTGACCAAAGAGATCCAAGAGATGAGTTCATTGGTTGAACTAGTTTTGTCCAACAACCAGCTAGAAGGGGACTTATCAGGAATAAAGTGGAGAAATCTGAAGAATTTGGTGGTTTTAGATCTCTCCAACACAGGGTTAAAAGGAGAGATTCCATGGTCAATCTTGGAGCTCAAGAAACTGAGGTTCTTAGGTCTAAGTAACAACAGTCTCGGAGGCAAACTCTTACCTCAAATGGAAACAGAAATGCCTTGTCTCAACGCGCTCTATGTAAATGGAAATAACATCAGTGGAGAGCTGGGGTTCTCTGAGAAGTTCTATGAGAGGATGGGAAGAAGACTTGGTGTTTGGGGAAACCCTAATCTGTGTTACCACGGTGATGAAATCAAGAACATTCGTGATCATGCTCCTTTTGGAGTGAACCAATGCAAGAGAATCAAGGCGGAGACTTTGGCTTAAGACAGAACGTGGAACTTGGAAAGTTACGAAGTTGTGGTCTTTTCAACCATGCATTTAAATTCAACTTTGCCAGTATATCTTGTGTGCATTTTTTTCTATTTTTGTTACTAATAGTAGTAAGTATCAATCATAACATGTGTACGTATAAATAAAGGAAAGAAACCTCAATTGGAATATGCCCTTTTTCAAAAAAAAAAAAAAAAAAAAAACCTCAATTGGAAGAAAAAAAAATCGTTATTTGTTTTTCTGCAGAGCCACCAAAGAACAAGGCGATCTTTTTTTTTTGTGAACACCATCAGAAGGCGATCAAATGTAGTGAAATAACAAAACAACTGCACGAGGATCAAACTTGATGGGTTTATTTTAATAAGAAAATGCACTCGAAATTATCGTTTAGTTTTGAGCACTCCATAAAGATTATAAAGATGTATTAGTATTTCATCAAAGGAGGATTCAGGATTGTATGACTTTTGCGACATGTCTAAACGTGGTAAGTATGTTTGAACTTTACTTTGCTTTGGCATTTTGTAAAATACGGAGAAAAGTCTATTCAAAGAAGAAGAAGTTGATCTTCAAAAAAAAAAAAAAAGAAGAAGAAGTCCGATTTAAATGAAGAATCAGGTGGATATCCATATCAATAATGGAGTAAACGAATAAAAACTGCTGTCAAATCAAATAGTGTATAATCTAGTCAACCCTCCAAACTACTTGTTTGTCTTACTTTCTTAAAATACCTTCTCACGCAAAAGATTTAGGTTGGTATACATTGTTTTAACGTGTTTTCTGCATGAACTTTCAGTATTTTTCATACTTTGTTGAAAAGCACGTGTAATTAGTTAATTCTACACATTCGTTTCATTAAACATAAGTTTTTTTCTGTATCATGATTAACCTATATATACTCAATGTTACCTGTTCTAGTCTTTTTACAATATGGTATATAACACATCACTTTAGTGTCTAAGTTAAAATTATCATCGCACTAGCATTTTGGTAATTATAATAAGATTTCAGAAACTTAATATATTTTTGCTATGGTTTTAATTTTATTTGCCGTGTATCGTATTTTAAGGATGCTATCTCACCATCTTCGTCTTCTCTTTTTGTGCCCGAAATATTTGGTGTTCAAGAAAGCACAAGTCAAGTTTGATATTATGATACTTACGAAAGCGAAAAGCTAATCTTGCTTTACTATTCCAGTATTCTACATCTTATGATAATTACTGTTGAATGTTTGAATATTACAACAACAAAACAAAACTAGCTAAACAGTGATGACGCCCATAAAACTATTTAATATTCTCGTCAACGAACTTGGCATAATAAAATGGAAATACTTGAAATAAACGACGGTCACCTCAAACCAGATTCCCATTTCCTAAGTATAAAATGGAATTATTTACATTATAAGAAATTAACAAAAGTCGACGACGGCTACAAAAAAAACTCAATATTTGAAAAGATTTAGAGTAAATTAATAAGGAAAATTCAAAGTCTCTCATTAACGTAGGATTCACTCCTCTCTTACCGTTCCACTCTTTCCCCCTCATTTCCGCTACACTTATTTCCATCAAATCCACACACACGCACATGTTATATATACACATAGACATAGACTTACATATTATTCATTCTATTCATCAGTTAAACTAAAACAAGAAGCAAAAACATTTATTACTACCAAATGGCTCCGTGTCGTACGATGGTTCTGCTCTGTCTTGTCCTGTTTCTGGCGACCAGTAGCTCTTCTGTGGCCGCCACAAGAATTGGAGCCACGGTGAAGACGAAGGATATGAAGAGCTTAGGGTTTAAAGACAGCCTTATTTCTGGTTACTTGCCCAAAGGTGTTCCCATTCCTCCTTCTGCTCCTTCTAAGAGACACAACTCTCTCGTTGACTCTCTTCCTCATTGATTCTTTTTTCTTCATAATTTTGTTGTTTATTCAATGTAATTTTTGGGGTTTTGTTTTGTAGTTTCAGATCTGCATCTATACTATTAAAGCAGGATCCTATTGGATTTTTTACTAAAAATACCCCTTTCTTTAATAACATTGCATATTTCATTAAGGGCAATCAAGTAATATTAATAACAGATCTATATTGGGTCACTTTTTTTTAAATCCAGCCCATTGCCCACATCATCTCTTTTGGGCCATTTGGGCCGTTTAACAAATCAGATTCAATTTTATTTTTTCGGATCGGGTTCGAGTCAGATCTTTCCGGATCCGGGTGGGTTCGGTTCTCATGCATAAGAACCTGAAAATAACCAAATAACCAAAATATCTAAAACGGGTTCGGTTATTTATACTCAGAGTAACCAAAGTATCCGATTCGGTTCAAATTTTTGTATCCAAATTACTCAAAAGTAACCAAAAATATTCATTCTATACAGTTTTTTGGGTAAACTTTTATCCAAACTATCATATTTTATCCAAAAATACTCAAAAGTACTAAAAATGACTACTATAGTTAACTTATGATATTAATTTAAAATATTAAAATAATTATAAATATAATTATAACATATATTTTTAGATATATATTCACATTTCGGGTATCTTCGGGTACTCATTTGGTTCTCGGTTTGGATCGGATTCGGATCGGTTCTTCGGATATAGCAATTTAGAATTCATTCGGATATTTACTCCGGGTCTGATCGGGTTCGGGATCCTGATTTTTGGGTCGGTTTTGGGTTGGTTCTTCGGGTTAGGATATTGTGATCAGGCCTATACTCATTTAAAATAACACGATAAAGAAAGATAAAAAGCTTAAGTCTTTTATAAAAAAACAAATATATGAAAATATGACATTTATTAAATATTTGTCAATTTAAAAAAAAGATAAAGGAAAATAAACCCGCGCTTTAAAAGCGCGGGTCAAAATCTAGTAGTTACTTATAAGATATACTGTTTGTATATGTTTGCATTTTTGTTTTGTAGTTTTAAATCTTCATAGTAACATATAGGATATACTCTTTGTATATGTTTGCATACGTCTATATACACTAATGATTTTTTCATATGATTAATATATATGTTCAAACTCATGAAAGCCATATAAAGATCAAGAAATTCAAATAACTCATCTTGTAATCCTTGTGTCATAGTTTACTGCATTACACATCATCCGCTTAATCAAACACATGTTCGTCCCAGTCTTGGCATGTTCTTGAATTATGTCGCAAGTTCATGAAGTTAACAACTTTATCGTTTGACCAAAAACAAAACTTTATCATCAATTAGACACCGGACAACTCATGTCGAAAGCTCATGAAGTTAACACGTGCAAAAAGTTGTTAAGATATACTTTAATAAATGTGTAAAACACACACTTGTACTGTGAAATTTGTCTCTCTTAAGAAGATATATATACACTTAATAAATAGACATCAGACGTTAAGAGTTTGAAGGTATAATGGAATCAAGCATTAGAGAAAATACAACCCACAATACATAGAAGAAACATGTTATGTAGCCGTATTGAAAAAAAATATCAAAAAAGGAAAACAAAGGGGCATTCCGAGAATTGAACTCGGGACCTCTCGCACCCTAAGCGAGAATCATACCACTAGACCAAATGCCCTTAAGATACCAGCATGTTTCAAAAATAATTGAATCTGATCTTCACCATTTTCTCAAGCGGTCAGAACAAATGGGTCGGGATATTCAACCAATCGTACCCTTCGCACTTCTCCAGCGCCTGAGTCGGATCCACAAGCTTCGCATGCATGAACACAGTAATTAATCCACAAGGGCGCCTCCTTTAAACACGTTGTTTGTGAGTCTGTGACAGTCAAGGTTTCATTTTCTCTATCTCTAGACTCTAGTCCCGTCCGTTTCTCCATCACTTCTCTAGCTGCGCATCCTTCGAAGCTCTCGCCTGCTCAAAAAGTTAAATATTAGCTCAAAATTTCGCTGAAACGCGATTTGTTGTTATGATTGGTTACAAGTTACAACAGTATATGTCCCACCCATAACACTTCTTCTATTATTTTTTAAAAAAATGTTTTTGTAATTGTTTATAACTTTCTTTTGTAAAATGTAAAATTTTTGTATTATTTTAGTGTTTGACAAAAGATACAAAGTAATTGAAGCAAAAGGTAAAAAATACCATTAAATAACATGTATGACAAAACTAAACCACTACAACAAATGACTGAAAAGGCCAAGAACTAAAATCCAAAGCAGATGAATGGAACCAGTGAAGCGTGCTAAGCCTTTGGTAAATCGGAAACGAACGGGAAAACATCTCAGTTATCAGGAACTGCTGAGAACGTGATCACCCAAAACCCTAGAAACCACGACTCTTACGACTCTTACAAAGTCTTGCACCGGGGGTATAGAAGAAGAGCCGAGAAACCGATGATGTCATTGTTTGGTAGATTCGACAAAAATTACAGCGTCCAGCAAATCAACTGTGACCGTTACATCTGTCCAAGGTATATAATCCACGAAACGTGTTGTTCAAATTTTCATTGGGCCAGTTCAGTTATTTGTTATGTTTTAGGCCCAGTTAACTTGAGCTATAATTATTGAAAATTTGAAATAGTGGATAAACAACTGTAATAGTGCAAAAAGAGAATATTGAAATGAATACTTTTTATCTTTTTTGCAAAAAAGAAGAAGATGAAATGAATACATTTTGTAACTTTCGAATTCTAAAATAATTTAATAATTTTAATATTTTATTTATTTTAAAATAATTATTTATCCTCAATGTTATATATTTCGAGATTTAAAGTCTTATTCCAATTAAAATACATTTGTGTGATAATGGAATTCATGAAAGGGACATAACAAAACAAGGCACAACGTAAATATGGATTTTATTTAAATACATATACCT
>NW_026619254.1:0-9172 GCF_000801105.2 Raphanus sativus | reverse complement strand
GTATTTAATTTAAAAACTTACAAAATAAATGTTAGGTCCAAGAGAATGTTTCTGTTTTAATAAGATAGATATATTACTATACCTTCAGATATATAAAGTTTTCCAACTAAAATCTACCGTGTTTGTCATATATTCAAGGGTGGTAATATTTATTTTTACATTGGAACGTTAGGCAAGGTGGTTCCTGCTGGAGAATGGAAGATCATTGGTTTCTTATAAGTACATTTAAATATTATATAGTGACTATATTTCTCGGTCAAAATACAGTGATTATATTTGCGTAATTATATATACAATGTTTATGATGTCAACGAAAACCATGCTAATTAGAAAATATTAGTCTCTAAGTGCAGATCAAAATATAGAACCAAAATATTTTAAAGTTAGCCTAACTTCCCAAAAGAACTGAATCAACTAAATATTTTTATCTGAAATATTTAAATTTAGCCAAATTATTTGATATTTGATCTAAAATATGATATTCGCCAGAATTATTTAAAGAGATAATTTGCTGAATATACATAATCATGGCCAATATTAGGTAACTACCCTAATGACATGTTAAACAATAATCGCTGTAGCAATATGAGTTTAAACTGACAGTTTTGCCCCTGCCCCATCATTCACCATCTTTTTCATTCTCTACCGTGTTCTTCCATTTCGATATTATATTTCTTTATTCTTTTTTCTGATAATCTTTTTTTTTTTAAACACAGATTTCTTCTCAGACTTGGTTGAATTAGTAATCTTCTTTAAATCCACTTCTGATTTTCTCTCCAACTCGTACTCATCACCATCACATCAAGAAAGTGTTCACAATTTATTAATCTTCCATCGATGAATTATGGATTTGCAACTGGTTACAAAATTCTAGTGAATCGATAATTTAAAAAAGAGAGAAACAAACACAGTACGTAGAAACCAAGTGTATATTATTGTATGTAAACCGAGAACGTTTACAGCTAAGTTTTAACATAAATATTATATGAATTGTTAGCGGATAACTTATTTAGTATAAACATATACTTTATCATATAATGAAAACAATGACCTCAAGCTTATAATGTTTTTTTGGTTTATATATGATACAATAATTGTTAGCCGTAATAATATATAAGTTAAATAGATAATGATTGAGTTAGCTGATAACTTATTTTGTAACATTTAACAAACCATGCATCATCTAATAATATATACTTTTACCAGCATTCCAAACATTTTTAAACATGTAACTAAACATGTATCGGTTAATAAAAATATTGTATAGAAATTTATAAACAATGTATCATATAACATATCTACTTTAAACAAAGAGGTTAAACGATAATGATAAAATTAGCAAGGCAACTTTTTTTGTAGCATCTACCAAACAACGTATCACCTATCAATAGCTATTAAAAACGACAACACATTTTGTAAAATTTAACAAAAACATGTATCCGCTAATGTATAGAAATTTACGACCCTTTATCATATAACCACAAAAGAAATTTTATGCAAACCTTTAACAACTGAATATGCTCACAAGCTTAATATATAGCATCTAATCAAATATTTATCTGTTAATAGAAATCTAGTTGTTGGGATACCAAGTGAAATATGAGATTAAGGTTATCGATCGTGGGATTAACCCCCTCTTTCTTAATGATAAGATCCATCCATGCGACCATGTGCCTTTACCATGTGAATCAAAGAGAGCTCTCTTTTATGTACCATGGATTTGCTTAAAACCTTCATATCATGGTCGACATCGAACAAAAACGATGGAGAGGCTACAGTCGCATGACTCATCAAGAGGATAGTAATAGCTAGATCCAGCCACCGTACTGAAAGAATTACAATTAGAAAATATTGGATTTACATCGGTGGAGTCAAAAACAAATGAAGAATAAAATTGTAGAAATAGAAAAAAAGATGATTATTAGTTCTAAGAAAATACAAGAAAGAGAGAGAGAGAAAGGGAAAGAAAATTATTGTTCCAGCAGATTTTGAACAGGAAATACGAGAGATAGAGAAGGAAGATATCGTTTGGGCAGTAGTTTGGGCAGTAGCTTGGGCAGGAATATTAGTGGGATATTGAAAAAAATACAGTGTAAAAAATAGTGATGTGGTAGTTTCCTAAATTTAGATCATGGTGTGTATACACAGCCTAATTTCTCTTATTTAAATTATTTAAAACCAGGAACTAAACCGAAATCGAATTAAACTCAAAATATTAACTTTGTTATCAGAACCAAATTAAAAAAATGAAACCAAACCCAAATTCATAAATAAAGACTGTAACCAAACTGGAAGTAAACTGAAAAGCAGTGTTTTGAAACCTGATTTGGACATTAAACCAAACAATTTTCCGGGTCACCAAGTTATTGGGTCGACCGGATTAACAAATCTATTAATTTTTTATATAATAATATATTAGTTATTGAAAATATATAAAATATTTTATGTTTCTAAAAACATTTAGAAAAATACTTAACCTTAGTTTTCTTAGTTTTTTATTTTAGTTCAGATACAAAATATCTATAAAAAAAATGTAGACTATTCAAAAAAATTTGTATCAATTTAAGAGTCATGACATATATAAAATTATTCTTTAAATCCAAAATAAGCTGAAAGTAAAACATAAAATTATAATAGCTTATCGATAAGATAAATAAACTAATAAAAATTTTAATCAACTGATTTTGTTAATATATTCATAATGGACATGGTCATAAGATATATTTTTTAAACGAAAATACCTAACTTTTTAAATAGAATACAAAACATATTCTAATAATATAATTGAAATAATCTAAGAGAAAAATAAGTAGAAATTATGTATTGGCTCAACAAGTGGTTCAATCCGGATTCCGGATTTAAACGGTTTTTTGGGTTTTATCGGATTTTTAAATTATAATTTTTCCTAAAAATTAAATCGGATTACATGTCGGGTCATCAGGTTTACCGGTTCGGCCGCATATCTCAGTCGGGTTTCAACACACTGCTGAAAACAAAAACAAAAAACATTATGGAATTGAATTGAAAACCAAATGTCTGGTCTAATTATATTTAGAACATACCAACGGTTTAATAATTTAGTAGTAAAAAGATAATCCCGCGCTTTCAAAGCGCGGGTCAAAATCTAGTACATTATTTGAAAACCCAGTTCTACTCTTATTGATTGGATTTATTCCATAGAGACCAAACAAACACACATAAAATGTAGACATTTCAAAAACACACAAGCAAAGGACCTCTTAAAACTCACAAACCCACCAAATACGGAACAGTCTTAAATCTTAAGCAGAGTCTACTCCATAGAAAAAGATGTCCTCATAACGACCGTTGGTCGGAGCTTTCCCTCCATGCATCAACAACCCTTTTTTCCCATCAATAGACGCGGTTGTGGATGCGATCCATCCACCAGGGCTATGACCTTCCTCAAGTTTCTCCCACAACAAACTTTCAGTGTCCAACACGAAAGCCCCACCGGTCAATTTCCCGGGACCAAAATGAGCCTTTGGGTCCATCTCAATCTCACCTCCAGATATTATTATATGTTTTCCAACAACCGCTAGCGCAAACACGCTTCTCCCCCACGGCTTTTCACCCCTTGTTTCCACTTTAGTCCACTTTCTTTCAACTAGATCAAAGCAGTGAACGTCATCTACTTCATCCCCAATAAACCCATACACAACCCAAATCTTCCCTTTCACAACAGCGAGTCCCGCTCCACCTCTAGGTTTGCAAGACGCTCCTGGATTCGGAAGCTCGGTCCACTTCTGATCACGGATGTTGTAAGCATGGAGTGTGTTGACACGTACCGTAGTACTCACTCCACCGAAGATATAGATGTTATTGTCATCAGCAGCCATCGAGTGGAAGCTACGCGGTGCAGGTCCTTTATTTACGTGAGTTACAAGTTTCCACTCGCTTTTAACAGTATCGTAAGAGTAGAAACCGTTGTAAGTACGGTGGCCATCGCGGCCACCAAAGACATAGAGTGTAGTGCCGATGGCTACCATACCAACGCCTAAGCAAGGTAGCTCGGGAACATCACCGTCTGGATCAGCTACCGACCATCTGTGATTCTTGAAATCGAAGAAATAGAGGTGCCGATCGATGTGAAAATTTGGCGTTAATTCTCCTCCAAAAGCGTACATTTTGTTTCCAACCATTGCAATAGCATGAGAACATCTTGGTCCAGGAGTCTTTCCATTTTGCTCCACCTAATAATAAGAGTCACCACATGTTTCATAACACAATTAATATATAGACCAAACCCAAATAGACAGAACCAAACATACATATACATGTAGACAAATAATAAAAACAAAGACAAACTGGCTTGCAAATAATTTTTCATGTTGACAAATGATAAATATAAAGACAAACTGAACAAAAATCTATTCTAATTTTTTGAAAAAAACAATATTTTATTTAAAAAAAAAAATCAATATTTACTTTTATCTTTTTTTAATTTAAAGACGAACTGACCAAACCGAATCAAAAGTACTGACTGAAAAAAATGAATAGAACCAAACCGATACTACGAACGTACCTGGATCCACTTGCCATGCAACATCCTCGGAGGTGAAGCCACTGTATAAGCTCCGATAGAATGAAGAACGTCGCTTGAACTACCATGAAAACCGGTGATTTTGCCACCTTCGAGCAAGGACAAATTCGCTGAGGTCATTCCAAACGGCTGAGAGGTGATGCCCTTCAGTGTCTTGAACGTAAGAGACGTTATTATCTCTGTCTTCGAGCCATAGAGTTTATCGTAGTAAATTTTCACGGATGTGATGTCATCGCCTTGAGCAACCTCGAACACCTCTGTTCCTAGAGATGTCTTTTGTCCGTGCTCGTGTGTCACTATTCTACCGTCTTTCTCGTATTCAAACTTGATATAAGCTACACCGGAATTGCCTTGACCGACAAAAACTTTTCTTACGTGATCAAAAGCACCATCATCGAATGTTTCTTCACCCTTTCCTCCTACAGCTTCCACTTTGATGAGAGAAGATGGAGAAGAGGTTGTAGATGCAGCAAAATGTGCACCGATGGCATCAATAGCATAGCCACCACGTCCATGGAATCCAACAAGCTTTCCACCATTTTCGCCTTTGAACTCGAATTCTGTTCCCTTCGTCTCACCGAACAATGGAGACGTAAATCCTTTGGAGGTTGTGAAGTATATCGATGTAATAAGCGTTGTATCATAGCTGAAAATATGCTTGTAGCTTCCACCAACGGCTGTGATATAGTCAGTCGGATAAGCCACCGAAAACTGTATCTATACTATTAAAGTACAAGCACATTTGGATTTTTACTCTATTTACCCCTATTAAAAAGACTTTCTTTTGTATTCATTAATGACATTTTGGACATTCTGCATTGGTTTCTTTTTTAATTGTTTTTGGTTTGTCATTAACCACCGGTTTCCTAATTCAATTTTGGTATGTGATTATTCCGTGTTTGATACTGCATTATTTTAATATTTTTTCAACCGGACATGTTTGAAACTGCATCGTTTTTTCTCAAACTATTTAATGGTTTGGTTTTAAACTGCTTTTTCCTAAATATAATCCCAACTATCTAACAAAAATTATTTATAAAAAATAAAAATTGTTTATTGGTTCAACCAGTGGTTCAACCGGTAACTGGATTTCGATTTTAGTAGTTTTTATTGGATTTTTAAATTTTGTTTTTTTTTTTCAAACCCAAACTGAATTTATCTTTGATCAACCGGTAATCCGTTCAACCGCAGGTCTCAGTCGAATTTCAAAACACCGATCAAAACTATAAAACTGTTATATTGATTTATATTTAAAATATCTAATTCAAAATTAAAAACCTAAAAATACATGTATAATATAGTTTTACCGAACATAAATCTGGATATAAAATACATATATGAGACGGATTATATAAATACATATACAAGATAAATGTGATTATATAAAATTTTCACCAAACATAAATCCGCGCTTTGAAAGCGCGGGTCAAAATCTAGTTTTATTTTAAATTAACATCACTGATTAATTGTGAACCAATTGAATATTAACAAATTAAAAAAACATGAATTATATATTTTAACCTCTTTCAGCTCTCCACGGTTCGTCCCGTGTTCACGGATTTCAACTTTCCCATTCTTTTCATATTCGATCTTGGTATAAGTTATGCTGTATTCATCTGCGGCGATGGTTATTTTCTTCACGCAGTCCAAAATACCATCGTCAAATGTGTCTCCCTTGTTACCTCCGAGCGGTCCCATTGTTGTGGTAGTGGGAGCTGGAGCTGGAGTAGGAGCTGGAGCTGGAGTAGGAGCAGGAGGTGGAGGTGGAGGTGGAAGAGAGGCAAAATGTGCACCAATAGCATCGATAGCATCACCGGACCGGCCACAAAACCCGACAAGCTTTAAATCTTTTTCCTCGAACACAAATTTCCTACCAGCCACATTGCCAAAAGCGGGGGAGGTTCTTCCTTTTGATGTCTTAAACCTAAGCGATGTAAGATAGCCATCGATGGTTCCCTCCACTGACGTAATATGTTCATTAGGGTAATCCACCACAAACTGCAACCAAAAAATATTATATTAGAAAAAAAAAACTCAATAACCACAAAACTAAGCAAACTTTAAATCAACAATTAATACCTCCTGTGGAACCTCTTGTCTCTTCCCATGAACATGTGGCACCATTTCTTGGCCTTTTGCATACTCAAACCTGACGTAACTCACAGATTTACCACCACGGCCAACCAGTATTTTTCTAACACCGTCAAAAGCCCCGTCGTCCCAAGCACTCCCTCCGTTCCCACCTTCACGGTTAAAGTGCTTAAGAGGAGGTTTCACAGCGAAGAAGTGAGGACCAATGGCATCAAGAGCTTGACCAGAACGTCCATGGAATCCAAGAAGCTTTCCACCATCTTTACCCTCTAGCAAGAATTCTCTCCCATCTGGTTTTCCAAACAACGTGGTATGACCGAGTATCGGAGAGGTCCTTCCATGTGAGGTTTTGAAGCGTAAAGATTTGATCAGCACTGCTCCATAGCTGGAAACGTGTTCGTAGCTTCCACCAACAGATGTGATATATTCGTTCGGATAATCCACCGAGAACTAGATTTCATTTTCCATTAGAAACAACAAATGTACAAGGTTTCAGTCAAAAAAATAAAATAAATCAAGGCAGTAAAGGTAACATACCGAAGAATAACAAAGCCAGGATCTATTACCTCTTGAAGTTGTCCACGAATCGTCCCATGTTCACGGGTTTCAAATTTTCCATCTTTTTCGTACTCAATCTTGATATAAGGAACACAGTCGAAGTCTTTTCCCACCGTTATTTTCTTCACACCATCGTAAACCCCGTCGTCAAATGGTCCGCCCTTGTTACCACCCACCGCTCCCACTTTTTCAGACATTGGATCCATCTTCTAGCTTCAAAGAACCTGGAAAAAATGAACTCTTCTTTCAAACTGTAATGATATGGGCCCAATTCTATTCTAAACCCAATACCAAATTTGTCAATTGTCGGCTACAGCAATTCACGAGACGTATAAGAAAAGGAAAATATACAAAAGCTAATATGATTAGGAAAAGGCAATAGTTTTTTGTATAAATAAGGAGGTGTGCTTAAGGTTTTGGATCATCCGATCAAAGAGAGAGACAAGAGCAATAAGAGAGATAAAGAGAGATCAAGAGAGATTAGCAATTAGGAAGAGTGTTTATTGCTTAGGCTTGTGATCTTTATATTTTGTTCTTGAGAAACTTATTGGTATTGAATAAAAGCAAAGACAGGTTTTGGTATCAAGTTTATTCCAAATTCTATAGCACAAGGTTGAGGTTTAAAACCTAACAAGTGGTATCAGAGCAATCCAGGTTTGATTGGAAGTGCTAGCTAGAATTATGGAGCCAACTCGGGGAAGATTTGAGATGGAGAAATTTGATGGCAAAGGTGACTTCGGAATGTGGAAGTACAAGATGATGGCTCAGCTGGAGATACAAGGTCTACTTTCGGTTCTTAAGGAAGACTTTACGGTCTTGACAGAATCTGGAAAAGAAGTAGAAGGATCGGATGCAAAGGTTGATCAAAAGAAGGCTGACAAGGATCTTAGAGTAAGAAGTCTGTTGGGAATAAGTTTGAGTGATTCTATTCTAAGGAAGATTATGCATGAAACAACTGCATTGGGGATGTGGAAGGCCCTTGAAAAGAATTATCAAACAAAGTCGCTTCCCAACAGAATCTACTTAAAGAAACAATTCTCTTGCTACAAGATGGAAGAAGACAATACGATAGAAGAAAACGTGGATATCTTTCTGAAGTTAATTGCAGACTTGGAGAGTCTCAAAGTTACTATATCAGATGAAGATCAAGCTATTCAACTATTGTCAGGACTTCCAGAGGCGTATGAACAATTGGTTCACACACTCCAATACGGAACGGGGAAAGAGACGCTGACCGTGAACGAAGTTGTAACTTCAGCTTATTCCAAAGAAGCGGAACTTAAGCAGAAGGGATTACTTAACAGAAGTAAACCAGACTCGGAAGGTTTGTATGTCGAGTCACGCGGAAGGAATCAGAAGAGGTCAGGGAACGGTAACGGAAACTCCAATAACTGGAGAGGACGATCTAAAAGCAAGGGAAGATATCAGTCAAATCACAGATCTGATGAGAACGACACAAGTTGTTTTATTTGTGGAAAGGAAGGCCATTGGAAGCGGGAATGTCCTGATAGGAGGAGGCATCCGAGTTCAGCAAATTTTATAAAGGAGCATGTGCAGCCTTTAGTGTTAACAGTTAGCAATCAAGATACACGCAAGGAATGGATCATGGATTCAGGTTGTTCTTTCCATAGTACACATGACAAAGAAGTCTTGTTTGATTTCAAGGAGTACGACGGGGGAAGTGTATTAATGGCTAATAACACTAAAGGCAGCATCAAAGGAGCGGGAAAGATTCAGATTCAAAATCCAGATGGTTCTAAAGTGATACTAAAGGATGTTAAATACATGCCGGAAGTGAGTAGAAATCTGATTTCTTATGGGATGTTAGAAAAATCAGGTTGCAGATATGTAGGACGCGGCTTCAAGGTTCAGTTCTACAAAGACAGGAAGAAAGTAATTTCAGGAAAATACAAAGACGGGTTATACTTTCTTCAAGGGAGAGTTGTAAAGAGTAAGGTGGAT
>NW_026619253.1:0-9179 GCF_000801105.2 Raphanus sativus | reverse complement strand
CATCGGTATCATCATCAGTTTACTGATTCAGAACGAGATCCACATAGCCCTAAGGAAGGTTTTTGGTTTAGTCATCTTCTGTGGATTTATGATTCTGCATATCTCGTTAAAAAGGTAAATAATCTTTTCTTTTTCATTATATGTCAATTATTTATAAACAATTTAATACAAATCATGATGAATTAATTGTAGTGTGGAAGAAGAACAAACGTCGAGGATTTGAAGAGGCAATGGTTCTATAGGTTTCTTCAAAAAACGGTGCTGTTTCACATTCTAGGACTTGGTATCATTCTCTTCTATCTTGGTGGCATGTCCTTCGTAACTTGGGGGATGGTAAGTAATCTATATTTCTTTTGATTCAAAATGAAATATAATGTTACATATGAACGCTATTGTTTTTTTTTTTTGTAGAATTTAGTAATTGTTTTGGTTGGTGATGCAGGGGATAGGAGCAGCACTAGAGGTGCACGTGACTTGTTTCATAAACTCGCTTTGCCATATCTGGGGCACTCGAACTTGGAAGACCAATGATACTTCTCGTAATGTTTGGTATGTGTTTTTAGCAAAAAAAAAAAAAAATGTTTGGTATGTAAATGTTTATAAATCTCAATATTTTTGGTGTGTACAAGAATAGTTTATAATATCATCTCTGTCAGTTTCTGAAAATATAAAAGCACACGTGAATTGTAGACAGCTGATGTTTCCAAAGATGCATTATTGTTAATTTAAATTATTTGTTTTGTTTTTTATTTTTTTTATTTGAAGGTGGTTATCGGTGTTTTCGTTTGGAGAAAGTTGGCACAACAATCACCATGCGTTCGAGTCGTCGGCGAGACAGGGGCTTGAATGGTGGCAAATCGACATATCTTGGTACATTATTAGGTTTCTTGAGATTATCGGTTTAGCATATGACGTGAAACTGCCAACGGAATCTCAACGCCGTCGTATGGCTATGAAGACAACACAAACAGGGATCTAGTCTTTGATCAAAAAAAAAACAGGGATCTAGTCTATGTACCTAGAATAATTTATAACCCTAAAAGAGTTTATTGGTTTTTTTTGTTTTGAAGTTTTGGTTGACGCAATGAACGTTTCCGATGTGTTGGATTAAGTTATTTAAGATATAAAATCTTAGTGGGGGCGGGATTAATACGCTAATTATATGTACACCAAACTAAACGAATAAAACGTTGTAAAAAAGAAAAGCAGATAGTAAGCCTCTTTTCAGAAAAAAAAAAGCAGATACATAGACTTTTCCACAGAGAATATTATTGGTTTCCGGAGTTTGTTGGCTTTTATACAGTGTTTGTTATGTATTAATAAATTTGATATGATGAATTTATTTGATAATAGTTGGTAGCACAAAAATTTTGTGAATAATGTAGAAACTATATACTATCGTTTATACTGATTTTCGCATTGATATAATTTTTTTATTTGATATGAATATTACAAGACCAAAATCATTCTTTTGGAAATTAAATGGAACGGATTAGGCAAAACTAGTTCAGATTGATCACAATCTAATTCAGCCAAAATGGCTACACTTATATTATCGGATTCAGTGGTAAAATCCTAATCTGTGTGTCAAGTACCAAAAGATCTGTTATCTAAACATGTACTATTCAAGGATATTTATTTTTGGGCCGTATACTGTATGCATATTGTTCGATCGAAGCCTTATTGGCTAGTAGTGATTACAAGTTTTTATTCTTAGCGGACAAAAAGTAATAGTTTAAGACAGACGGTCGAGTGGTGGTGCTAGGAGTAAAGAAAAGAAGAATTAATTCTTTTATCGAATCAAAACTTTCAATTTGAAAAGTTTGTTAGTTCATTTATCAATGCTAAAGCTGTAACTGAAAATGACCAATTTTTCATTCTCTTACTGAAATCTTCAATCTCACAAATAAGATTAAGCTATCTAACTACTTACCAATCATCAATGCTCGTGTAGAATTCTAGTAAATATGGTTAAAAAGTTTAATCTTGCTCTGAAAGAAGTTAACTATACTAGCCAGATACATAAATCTGTTAGTTGGTGGACTTCTTTTTAATTACTTGCGTTTCACCATAAACTTCATTTACAGTATTTTTAATGCTTTTTGCTTTTTTTTTAATATAAATTATAATATAAATTAGAACAATCCGAGACGGGCACCGGAACAGACCTCCGGCTAACCGTTAGAGAAACAGTAATCTTCAACAATAGATTGGACTTATCACTAAAAACATGGAAAATTAAGTGAAATGTAATGGGAGGGAAAAAATCTAGGCTCAAAGAACCAAAGAAGGTCCTTCATCTTCACCGTAGATCCACGGCCAACAACGCCAGCTCGACCAAGGACAAGCCGACCACTCCATCTTCACTCTCTTTTCAAAAGAGGCGCCGACACACAGAATTGAAGATCACCCGACACTCCACTCTTCATTCCATTGACCAAAACCCAGGATTTTGAGACAGACCACGCCGCTGAGGGGAACCGCCATCCTCGACTGACCCATCTCGCTTTACTAAGCTCTATTCACGGAGAATCACGGAAGCCAGCTCCAAACTAATTAGCTAGAATACTATTCTTTGGAGATGAAGCTCTTTACCCGATAATTACTAAAAACAGACAAGGCGAACCTGATAAGGCAGCAGCAACATCACCAGACTGAGCTCTTAGACCTGCAAGAAGTATTAGAGAACCAGCATTGTCGTGAAGAAAGAGATCAACCACGACATCAGGATATGATGACTCTCCAAGCGGTGTTACCAAGAAATCCTGAAGCTGGAAGACTACTCGCAACCTCAAACCATCTCGACGCTTGCCGTTTCCGAGAACCGGAAGACGATTAACTTCAGCTCGTCAATAGGACATTCCGGTAACAACAGAACACCTAACCACAAGAAAAAACAAGAGCTAGTCCCAATGACCAAACAACCGGCTGAAAGTCATGGGAATCTGGAGACGACGCGGGATAGGGAGGAGCAGATGAGAGAGAATCTGAGAGAGCTACTTTGAAAAGGCCATAGACGACCACATCAAATCGCAGCTCCTCTGAACTCAATACGCCACGCCGGGAGCACCAACACGCATCAGTAACCACCGGAAGACACGCATCTTCAAGGTAAACAGAACCTCTGAAGCCCCCATTGCACCGGAAAAGAGGTCGGGAGAACACCAAGACGCCGAGGAGCATCACTGACCAAAACTCCGATACCACTTCGCAAAACTCCGATACCACACGCTTTTTGCTTTTTTTACCTAGTATAGTTTATATAATAGTCTGAAATGTGTCTAAGATTTAGTTGAATAATAGTTTATCTTAAATTTAAACTCAGTAATGTTGTAAAGCAGAGCTAATATTCTAATTAGCATAAAATGTCACAGATAAGAAACATAAAAAGGTAATTATTTTTTATATGTATTCATAAATTTTGGAGAAGAATCTAAAGAAAAAAAAAACTAATTGTGGTGAGTACCAAAATACTGTAAAAGGTTTACATCAAAAGTAATTTATCCTTTGAAATTATCCTTTGCTTTCCGGATAACTCCTAAAGCTTCTGCATCATCTGCAGTCTCTGAAATGCCTAACGCCCGACGAATATCTGTATTCGAACTTCGGAGGAATGGGTTACAAGCTTTCTCCATTTTCACTGTTGTCGGAATCTGACCAAGTAAAAAGAAATTAAAAAAACAAGAACCAAAGCTTAACCAGAAACATTGAGCAAGTATACGAGGATGATGAATCCTTTTTTTGTTTTACCGTAGGTAGTTTCTTTTGACGGAGTTCTGCAACATGAGCTGCATAAGACTGGAGTGCTTCGTTGTTTGGCTCTATAGACAAGGCAAACTTTGAATTACTCTGCAACCAAAATCAAAATAAAAGTCAATTCTCTTTTTTTAGTTAAAAGCTTTTCAACAACAAGTAGACTTATCAGTAAGAAGTAGACGTAGCCAAAAAAATATAAACAGACCAGTGTATATTCATGACCACAGTATATGCTCGTGTCATCTGGTAAAGAAACGATCCTTTGTAGAGAAGCAAGCATCTGCACAACAACAAGTTGCATACCATAGAAACTCACATGAGCTAATCCAAAAGAAATGTAACTAAGATGAAAGTGGTGTTTGTTTATACATTACATGCTTAGGTGTACCTTCAAATAGTTTACCACATGACAAGCTAAACAAGGTGTCCCCAGTGAAGATAGCTTGTGCTCCTGGAAAGTATAAACTAATAAATCTTAACTTGTTACAAAAATAAATAATTTAAATTAGTATATCAAATGAAAATATAAAACATAAAAATAATAGTTTGGATATGTATATATTTTATGTTTAAAAAATATTTAGAAAATATTTAACTTTAGTTTCTATATATTTATTTTCATAGCTAACATATTATTATATAATAATATTTGATAAATGTTTTACATGTTTGTTGGAAAACCCGTAAAACTGTACTCATAAAAAATTAATAATAGCATTAACTATAATTAAAAAAATCATCATGATTAAATATATTTGTTGAATATTAAAGATACATATGTTGAATATATTAGTTATCAAACTGTTTATATGTAATAGTGTATTTATTAATAAGCACAATGTTTTGATTTTTTAAGTGATGGTCCATTTAAAAATAT
This sequence comes from Raphanus sativus, assembly GCF_000801105.2. NCBI lineage: Eukaryota > Viridiplantae > Streptophyta > Magnoliopsida > Brassicales > Brassicaceae > Raphanus > Raphanus sativus. The sequence continues at coordinate 4,546 of NW_026619253.1, read as the reverse complement.
CAACATGAAAAATTCATGATTTTTATTTTAATAGATAAAACTATATTCTGACCAAAGGTGGGTATATTTTTTGTTTTATATTTTTTAAATTGTTAACTTTTATATTTGTGTTTTATTTGTATAATATTTTTCTTAAATAATTAAAAAAACTTTAATAATTATTTTAAAATAGTTAGACCACACCTATACCAATACGTCATGTTGCCGTTTTAATAGCATTGATGCTTTGTTTTTTTTGTTGGTAAAAACTATAGTGATTTGTTAATGAAGTCAAATTGTATTTCTTGAAGGTTAGCCGTAGGGAATCTGATTTGTTGCATTTTATCAACCTTTATTTTGGTTTTTGATCGGAAGTTTTTACTATGTATTTTAGTCTTTCCAAAAGTCTCTAGATTACATGTTTGGTTCTCGTAAGAAAACGTGAAACAGCAGGATCTTGGACCTTAAAGAAGTTATGTAGACGAAATGGAGAGAATATGAACTGATTCAATTTCTAGAACAGTCGATTTGATGTAAAATGTGAATTCATGGCGTTACAACCTCAGGGCTCGCGGTTGAGACAGCAGCTGGAAAATCCGGTTTTGGACTTTCAGTTCTGTGGAGACAAACAAACCAGCTACAGGATTGGATAATCGTTTCCAAACTAAATAAAAATTTGTTACAATATTTTTTTATGAACGAGGTCTCTAGCAAGATTGTAAATCTAACGTGAAGCCTTGATTTTCAGGAAACGCAATGTTGTATTCGGAAGAAAAGTTTATTTATGATCAGACCAACATTGTCTCAGGTCTCAACTTCTGAGACTGCAAGTCTGCAAACTGTAACATGATAAACATCAGGCTTTTATTTTTCTCAAAGTATATGCTATTCAAAGACAAACTTTATTTGGAAACTTCTGAAGACAGAACTCAAGTGCGAAAGACTGGTTATTTATCATTTGGAGAATCTGTGTCGATCATGAGGCGAGGAGTAATCGATGTTTGGCCCCTGAGGGACGATCCCAAAAGGGTTGATCGAAGGGTGGCTTCCATAGTAATGCTGCTTGATGTGATTCATGTTCACGGTGCTACTCATACCAGGGACTTGAAATACGTCTTTCGTGTAGTTGAACAGATTCGGATACTCTCTTAAGAGTTTCTTGTTGCATTTGAAGTGAACCGCGTAAACCTGCATCATCAATGTTTCAAAATAAAAAAACTTGTTCCCCTAATTGTGTTTCTTTAGCTCTTGTCGGTTTCACTTACCTCGTCAAATCTTATTAGTGTCACAAACAATCTGATATCTGTTTCAGTCAGAGTGTTACCGCAGATGTAACGATGCTTTTCAAGAATCTCCTCGCATCTATCTAATGCTTCATACACTTGTTGCACTGCCTACAAAGATGAACAAAAAAAAACGTTTTAAAAGGTTTCATCTATCTAATGCTTCATACACTTTCTAGCACTTACCTCCTCGTAAGGTTCTTGTTTCTTTGCAAAACCGCACCTATAGACACCATTATTAATCCCACTGTAAATCCATTCATTAGCTTCATCGATTTTAGCTTGGAGTTGAGAAGGGTAAAGATCAAGATCAGGGTTTCTAGCAATATGATTGAACTCGGTGTTGAACATCCTGATAATCTCAGCGCTCTCATTGTTCACAACAGTCTTCAGCTTCTTATCCCACAGAACCTGTCATAGAAAAATACCATCTAGTTCCAACTCAAGATGACTTACAAAAACAAACACTGAGAAGCCAAAATTTTTAAAAAAAAGACTTACAGGAACAGTATACTTCCCGGTGTAGTTTGGGCTAGCAATCTCATAGAGATCTCTTACACTCTTAGCACCATTAAGATGGTCAGGATCAGCTCCTTGAACCTCAGCGTCTGAATCCGGGAAGACCCATCCCATGTGCTCATCACTTTCCTTGGTCCTTCCCCAAATGGGTTTAACAGACTGATGCAAACCAAACAAGGAAACTATTCAATCAATACTGTCATGATGAACATAAGCAGTTTTAAAGGGCTTTGAGTCTACGAACCGAGAAGCTTATTGCATCGTCAAGTCCTTTGATCTTCAAGTATGAGATGCATCTAGAAGCCCATGGACAAGCATAAGATATGTAAAGATGGTATCTACCAGATTCAGCTGGAAACTGAGAATTGGAATCTCTTGAGACGAAGTTACGGAACGTTGATGCAGTTCTTTGAAATGCTCCGGAGTCTGATGTCTCATCAACCGCAGATCTAGCCATTGATAGTGTACACTTAATGACAAACATTCAAAGCAAACGATCAAATTTCAGTTTTGGGAAACAGAGGTTCATGAACAAAAACAGAGCATCATAGTATGAGAAACAGAGGTTCATGAACAAAAAAAACAGAGCATCTTAGTGTGGACACACAAACAAAACAAGGGATAAAAAGTTGGAAAATTTTGTCTAGAAATCAGTACTCAGATCAAACACAAAACATATAAGACTCACGAGTGGATTGCGATGATGTTGACGAGATCCACGAGTAGTGAACTTTGTAGCGAGAGAGAGGAAGCTGTTGTGGCTGAGGATGGTGGAGTAAGACATCAACTAAAGCTTCTATATAGTATTATGTTTCAGCTAAAATACAGTTTATATACATAAATACAAAATTTTAGAGAGTCAATATTGGCGAGCGCTTACGTCATTGCTGTTGTCACTCCCACTAAACGAGCCACCTGTCAACAATTCAATTCTAAAACAGGTGGTGGTGACACCTTTGCATTAGAAAAAACCCCATAGAGTTCACATCTTTCTACTTAATTAGTGTTAGGTCTCTGTACAAAGTTGATATCTTAATAGAAAACCCAACTCTTGTCAAAACTATTGTACTTCTACATCGGTAAGAAGAAGATGTGAACTAAGCTCGTCAATCTACCGCAAGAGTTACATTTCTACAAAAGTTTAGAAAGGATCAGGTTTTGACGCTAGCAACAAAAATGTGTCTCAAATCGTGGAACTTTAAGTACAAACCTGGTGGAGTAGTTACTAAACATGATCAGTGGAAAGAGTTAGAGAAGGTAACGCTTGCGGTAGATTGACGAGCTTAGTGCAACGGCAGTGTAGTACGTGTTGGCAGGGAATCAAGTCTGGAGAACTTGATTTGTTAGTAGCATGTTCTCATACGTCGTTGTCCAATTATCATGATTTAGAAGTGCCAATTCTCACGAATGTGATGTGATGTGGGATCAGAGATTGAAAGGGCATTTAGAGCACGAGTTGTTCTATGTAGTCAAAGCTATGTTTTGGACTGGAAAGAACAGAGGCGTGATGGATCTTCTTAGTGGTAGTTATGTTGCTATGCTATGGAAGAAGAGCCTTATTTGGGTTTGGAAGAAAATACGAGGCTGCTAACTAAGAGTCCTAAGTCATGGCGAGATTCAAGTTCAAAATCATTTCAAAGAGAACAATACTGGTTGATGAAGAGCTTCCTTTGGCGGATGAATCAATGGCAATGGAGAAGTTCTTACAGCAATGGATATGGGGATAAAGAACAACTAAATCTCGTGTATTTGAACCTAAAAAGAGGGGTGCCGAAATGGTTTGAGAAGAGCAGAAGGGACTTCATAAATTGGACATGCCTTAAAGCATAGATTGATGGTTCAGTTTGGTGTAATCAAGCATTACTCTCCAAAAAAAGTGCTGCCAAAAACAAAACTAATCTCTAAGGCTTGTTCAATTTTGGAGAATAGAGCTTCGGTTCAGTCTGATCCTAAGGCCGTAAAGAGTAAGAATAGAACTCTGGAACTTATGGAAACTACACTTATGAATAGTGTTGCAGAAGTGGATGAATCTGGACAGTGATGATGAGACACTGATTAATGGCGAAGAAGAGAAGTTCCAAGTGAAACATAATTGGAGATGCAAGCTATTCTCAGTTACTTCAACGCTGGAGCTAAAGGATAAGTCAGCACAAACATCATTATCTGTGGCACGTTTGAATCTACGACCTCAATATCTTGTGAATTACAGGCTGTCAAGGTTATCATCTTTGGGGACAAAGATGGTCTGAAGAAAGGAGTATTGTGACATGATAAACTGGTTATTCCTTTGGTTTAGTTCTTTAATTTCTGGTTAAGTTTTCTGGTTTAGTTCTTTGGTTTAGTAAACATTATATTTTAACGTTTTCTCATTTACGGAAAAATCAATCAATCAAACATTAAAACAATCTTCTTAAACCATAACTCTCTCTATTCATTATGTTCATCATCTTTCACCATTGAACCTCTGTTCTTCGAGTTGATCCTTCTTCCTTCGTGATCATCCTCTAAGCTTTCATTTACCGGTTCTCAAGCTCGCGGTGAGCTTCTGCATTGGATCTATATATTATTACCGGTTTTACTGTCTCAAACTGATTCACAATGAAAGAACAACATTCCATGTCCTTGCATCACTGACTACTTTCCATGGTTTCTTGATCCACGGTGTGGATTTGCTTGTAGATTTTTATATATAATCACTTCTAGCCTACTCCTCTGGAGATTCTCTCAGTCAAATCAACAAGGATTTTCACTACGGCTTGCTCCTA
>NW_026619252.1:0-9181 GCF_000801105.2 Raphanus sativus | reverse complement strand
TCCAACTATTTTTTTTAATAATACATACTAAAAAAAAAACACATATTTCTTAACTGCATTTAGATATAATTTTTGTAACCACAACTTCAAGTCCATAAAAATAGGGATCCACTATTACTAACTGCATCTAAATATCTTATTTAGCTTAATAATTGCACTCACGTAACTGAATCTAACACTCACGTAAATCTAATTCGTTTATATAATTACATTTAGCTTAATAATATTAGGTAACAAATACAAACCAGGCACATGAGTGTTTTGTCGTCAGATAAAAAAAATTGGGCCATGGCCTTTCATATGTCACGAATTTTTAAATAAATATAATTATTTTTTTAACAATTAAAGTGGGTATTTTCATTTACACTAGCTCAAAATTTACAAAACCAATTTTTAATTGCATGACAAATTATTATGTGTATGAAATCAAATCATGAAAACTTAATAAACAACATATAATTTTATCTATTTAATTACTATTGGGTTATTAAAACAATTGCAACTATACTTTATTATTTAAAATAATAATAATTAATCACTGTTTACGACTAAATTACAAATAAAAATTGAAATGGCTTTGGCACATGTGTATATTTATGCAACAAATCACAAATTTAATATAATTATCAAAACCTCTTACTAATAATAAAAAATTACACAAATATGATTACAAAAAAAACAAATATGATTACAAATAAAACTACAAATATAAAAGTTAAATTTCAACCATATTAATTTATTAAAATTTTAAATATTTAACAGAGATATTAAATTTATCAATTAACATAACACATGATGTTAAAATAGTGTTTAACTTAAGTGAATTTTAATTAAAAATCTATTTTATTAATTTAGCAGTATGACCAATTAATGATAGTTGAGTCTAATTTAAAAAATATATGGAATCTACAATATAACTGCAACAACCTATATATAATTGTTTATATGTCAAGATATAATTGTAACAACAACAAAGAAGTTCCACAAAGATAAATTCCTATTTTTAGGAATGTCATATTTTTTGTATATCAAACTCCTTATCTTGAAACTTAAACTCCTATTTTAAAGGCCTATCTATATCCAACTCCTTATCATACTAATTCCAGTTTCAAATTTTGCATATTTTTTGCAGCTATATTTATAGGTTCAGAGATGTGAGAAAAAAATAAATATATCCTAGAGAAAAGTAAATATTCAGAGATATAATTTGGTTACAGCCTGGATTTTATAAAAATTATATTTCTTAAAAATATTAAAAATATATATATTCGTTCTTTTAAGGGCGGATCATAAATTTGGTTCAACTTTTGAAAACTCGATTTACGGATACGGGTTATGAGTATTTTATTTGGGGTGGGTGCGGGTTGGTAGATTTTGGATTGCCGGTACCCGTCGATCCGAAAAATATTTAAAAAATAAAAATAAAAAGAAAGTAAACAATTTTTTTAAATATGGTAATTTAGAAAAAACAATTTCAATATTTTAAAATATATAATTTTTATTATAAATATATTTTTATATTTTTATAATAACTAAATAATTATTTTAAAAAAATTATAACCCCCGGATAACCGCAAAATTAAATGGGATGTGTGCCGGTACAAATTATTTGTTTGCGGGTTGTGCGGGTTATATTTTTTGACCAAAACAAAATCGAAACCAGCGGGTTGGCGGGTTCGACCGGAAAACCAGTCCTAATCTAGCGTATACCGTATCAATTTTTCAAATTTCTATTATTTCATAAAATATAATTTGATTAAGATTTACACACAAATATGATTATAAAGAAAAATACAAATATAATCACAAATAATAAACACAAATATACAAATTAAATTTCTAAAAAATGTAAAACAGAAAATAAACCCGCCTTTTTAAAGGCGGGTCAAAATCTAGTCTATTCTATTAATTTTGCTGTATGACCTATTGATAATAGGTTGTGTCCAACTATTATTTTAACAATACATATTTTTAAAAAATTTAACTCCTTCTAACGTAACCACCACATATATCCACCTAATAATATCTAACCGTAATTACCATATCATTTGTAACTTCTAATCCAAAAATTTCGGTACCACCTTTTCTTTCTAATACAAATATCACCGATAATTATATATAATATAAGTATTCCTTCTTTTTGGGTTTTATTAAATCCAGCAAGTAAAAACACGAATAAGTATTACCGACAGTTTGATCACTGGGTTTCTGTCAATTCAGCAAGTGAAGGCCACTTTTCTAAGCACGTGCGCAGAAACAAATATGAGGAAAGCTTGATTATTAACTTATAATCAGCTAAAAAGTATAAAATTTGATTATTAACTTATAATCACTTTATATTTTCTAAAAATAGTACAGAATAAAATACTTATAGTAATTTCATTTTTTATTCTCATCTCTGATATTTAAAAATAAAATATATACTATTTTCACTAACAATTACAGTATAATCTAAGATTATAATTAACTTTGATATATTTTATACAAAAATCATTATCACACTATAACAACATCACTTACATCTCAGCCAAGAACTTATATATGATTTATTTAACTAGACATTAATTTATTGAAATTTTGAATGTTATACACACACATTAAGTTTATAGATTAACAAAGTACATGATGTTAAAATGAGTTTAACGGGTTTTAAATGAACTTTTAATAGAGTTACCTAATATTAATATTAATTAATGGTAAAACGGGTTACTAATGACATTTTTTATGATTAACGGAGTTTAACGGGGTTTAAGTGGATTTTTAATACAAATAAATATTCATATCAACTCATTTAGTTTAACGGATTTTGAATAGATTATTCAATTAAAAATATTTATTAAATATGATTTTATTTAAAATTAGTGAATACCATATTAATTTTTCAAATATTTTTCTAAGATTATGTTTTGTTTTCGTTGCGGGTTAAGTTTGATATTGGTTCGGATATAACACCTTAAGAACCATTCGACTATATAGACCAGATCTAATAGAGTAGGAAACTTCGATTTTCAGCTCGATTCTGAATTAGAACTTTTGGATACAAAAATTCTTGACTAATTATATTAGATAACTAATAATAAAATATAATATGTTGCAGAGCTTAGAAATAAAGTTTAAAATAAATTAAAATATAGCACAAGTATATAGTTATGTAACTTGACATATTTAATATAGTTAACAAAAATATATATAAAATTAAATTAATATTAAATATAAATATGATTAAAAACACATATATAAAATTAAACTTCTCAAAAATATTTAAAACAAAAAAATATACCCGCCCTTTTAAAGGGCGGGTCAGAATCTAGTGTATATTAAAATGGCAATTTTTTTTTGGTGAACAAATGGCAATAGATTTTGATTTTTGATTTTATAAAAATACAGATTTTGTGGGGTCAAAGCGAAAAACTTGCACCTATGGAGTTCCAGAGCGGCAGAGGGATTCTCTCTTTTTTTTTCCAAACGTTCTTTTGAACATTTTGCCAAACGTTTCCAAATTGTAGTACGTGTGTGATTCATGCAATCGTCGCATAGTCAGCGCCAAAAATAATTGTTTTATGGGATTTTTTTTTGTTTGAAACTTTGATTTCTTATGGGATTTGCCAAAATTGGATACAAGGGAATGATATCAAAACAAATACTTTAAAAACCGTTATCAGTAAATAAATAATAAAGAAAATGATATTTATTCAGCTAAATTTTATAGTCGGTAGATACACGACAAGGATTAAATAATTTATGTTAATTTGATATGATGTTGGACCGGAGTAATTATGAAACACCGTGGACGTTAGAGGTTAGTCGATGCCATTGGATACCAAAGTGGGGTCGGAGATAAGCAAAATGCACCATCCCTTCACGCAATCTTATAATTGTCGACCTCTGTTAACCACTTAGAGATGAGAGATGAAAGATGAGCTGGCCTCAAAGTGAAGTACGTGTGTATTTAGTTGGCATCATCTTCAGTGGAAGACTGCTTATAATTTGAATTCAGTCAAATCTTATATCATTTCCTTTTATTTTTTCTACTAAATAATTAAGTAACGAAACATAAATATTAAAATTGCATTATCGTTTCTTTAATTAATTTCTGTCGGGTTGCACTGTCACAACACGTATGGTTTCATTTCTTCAAATTAATTCAACTTTTTTATAATTTTTATTCATGGGTTTATGTTAATTGTTAAGCGATGAATTAGTTGAGAATAATTAGAAGTTTGACATATAAAGAGGATAAGTGAAGTCAAATGAGCAAGAAGACCATTCTGTACTACAGAGAGGATCTTGAGGAGACTCTCGAACCACAGCTGTATGGCCATCCACATAGAACCAAAACACTATTTTCATTATTTTACTTTAGATCAAATGTATTATCAAAATCGTCATCCATAGTCATAAGACAGGGACACATGCGTGGAAGTTATATATATCCAACTTTCAGTTTTCTAAAAGAAAGGCGACACATGCGTACGTGGAAGTTAAATCATCAGATCCTAAAAAAATAACAATATTCATATAAAAGTTTTCTTCTTTTCATATAAACTATGACTAAGCTAATACAGTAAAAATGTAAGGTTGAATGAAATTTCACTGCTAAAAAAAGAACTGAATTAACACCTGAACAAAATTAACTTCATAGGACACGACGATTAGGGCAACTGGGCATATCTAGCAGTCCTAGGCAATAAGATATTCTCTCTTTGTAATAGACACACAGAAGTCTCAGCACAGATAATACGTTTCGATTGGGAATTAGACGGTTGAGACTTTTACTCTTTGTAAAGATATGATGGATAAATATGCGGAAGCCGGAATTGAAATCTGTTTCGTACCCGAAGGTGAATTATATCTCTTTTTTTGTTACTTATTATCTGTTGATATATACTGATCTCTATTGATATCTATATATACAGTAGTTGAAGGGGGTTACATATACGAGAGGTAATTTGATGCTATTGGACAACTAGTTATGTATGTGCATTGGACAATCCTGGAGAATCGAATTTGATGCTACTCTCAAAAGACATCAAACAAGACACATATTTACTTACATTTTTGCATATGCATTATTGCTATATTCTTTTAGGGGAGCCTTTATCAGAGTTTAGAGTTCCTTCTGATAGTGCCGAATGGATTTGGAGAAGCCTATCAGATTGAGGAAACCCTGGCCTACAAAGCTAAAGCTCACAAGGGGATGTCACTAAGCGCTTATAAAGGCAAATCTCTAAAATTGCATCTTTGTAATCTACCTAAGTGGAAATAAGAAAATGTTAAGATGCTTTAGTAAATTTATGTAGACAGGGGTTGTACTCTTGGTTGAAGATTTACTTGAACAAAGTTGAAAAATGTCTGACACATCAATCCTCAATATCCTGCAACAACCCGTTGGTTTATGCATCATTTTAGATGGGAACATTATAGATTTTGATGCTCAATAATTGGGGAAAGACTAAGATGTCGCATTGCCACATCAGCCTACAAGCCCAAACCCACACGTAGCCAACAAAAATCTGGTATCTTTCTGCAATATTGCTCTCAGCATCCCACAGGAAATCCCCAGCTCATGCTTTAGAACGGGGCGTTGTAGATAAATTATGGGTGGATAATGGGCAGCCCTGAGTTCGTCTGTATGTGGCTTATATAACTCGGTTCAAACCAAATGCAAAGTTAGGAAAAGAAGAAAAAAAGAGTAAAACTTTGGAAGGTAGTTGGGCGGTCATTGTTGTGTTAACTAAAAATCAGGTAGTGAGTAGGTGTGTAGTTTTCTTTGTGCTATAGTGTAGATTCTAGCGTACTTAGAAATAGATGATAGAGTAGATGTTGTATATTGAAGGAAGTAGTTGAAAGAGAATACAGTACAATGTAGATTTTGATAATAGGAGACAAATGCTAAAATTTTAGATAATTTGATCTGTTAACTTTCAGAACGAAAAAGAAAAAGTAGATTAATTAGTATGCTACGTTGGTAGATGGATGCATAGCAGTATATTATGTAATTTATGTTCAGTAGATTATTGTGTTCTTAGTGGATTTTCTATTCTAAGTTATCGTAGATGGTAGATGAGATGTATTAACATTTGCAGACTAATTTTGATAGTGCTCTTTCCACAATAATTTTATCAAAAGAAATATTTTCTTTAACTTCACATGTATGTTAATATCATTTTTTTTGTATTTTTGTTCTTTTTGACTTTTCAGTAAGTCAATATATTAATATAATTTTTTTAAAAATGTAAGAATACAATATGTCTAAAAGTAACAAACATTATTTTTGTCCTAAGGAGATAATATATGAGATTAGTTGTCCCCTATTACCAAAATTCCCATGTTTTTTACCGATAGTCCAGTTTCAGTGAATAATACGAAATTTCTGGTTGAAAATTTTATTTTATTTTTATCGCAAATGAGAAATAAATGTTTTTTTGGCACTGACAATTCATGAAGATAATTATTTATTATGAGTTTGTAATTCACAACAATTCAAAATATAAAATTTAAATAAAAATTGTCAAAAGGCCATAAAAAACTTAAGTTAACATTTTACAAAAAAAAATTACAGGCCATTAAAGTTTATGTTTTAGAAAGTGAACACAAGCCATATACAAGAAAAAAAACTAGAGTTTAAGGAGGGGTGGTCCTTTCAAGCCAATTTTGCATCATGTCAAACTATAGAACACTGTTTTTTGGTATCACAAAGTGGAAATTCGGTTCCTAAGGGGATTACCATGGTGACGTCTGCTGTTTCTCTCCTGCCATAGGATGTGGATGGTAGCTTGGAAAGCTAAATCTCTCAAGTAGAGTCTTTCATAAAAAAATATAATAAAAGAGCTTTTCAAAAATTTGAAATACTTATGTCAAAGCTTTTCAAATAAGAGATTTTAGCATGAATATCTCAAAATTATAAGAAACTTTCAAACTAAATATTAATACTTTTTGATGGAAAAAAATATATATAAAAAAGAAGGAATGTCACTTCTAATAAATCCTAGCATGAAACTTGTCCTATTTTATAAAAGAGAGATCATATAGTTGTTACTTTTTACAATATGTATATATATAAACTATTTTTTCTTTCATCAAACCTATTTTCCAACAGAAAAAGCTTTCATTCTTGGACAAAACCCAAATTTTCCTTGTATCCACCTTCTACATAGAATCTTGCATCAGTTTTAATTTAATCAAGGTTAAATCATATTTACAATTTTAATTTAAGTTATAACCGATGAGGCTTTGCTCGAAAGTAAAACATAGTTTTATTATTTAAACTCAGAAAATCACCTTCTACACTTAGACATTTAAGAGTTGAGAAACAAATTCACACGAACAAACATAAAACCTATGTAGATTTAAGAAGCCTACAGAGCTTTGATTTTTGCATTTATAATTACATTTTAGCTCTTTTGAAATCAACTAAAGAATCTTGTTTAAATGTTCAAGATTAAATTATCAACTATGTTGATTTGAGAAGAAAATAATGTTATTTCCATTTTTCTTTGTGTTACAAGCTGACCTATGCCAATAATAAAATCCTCGATGATTAAAAATAAAAAGAAAAATATTGAAAGTATACAAAGATCTGTGAAGAGACACAAGAGACTCTTGATGATGTATAGCCTTATGTCAATGTAATGACGAGCTAATAAAAAATTTAGATCTTTTTGAACTATTAGAGAAGTAAAAAATATTTAATAATGAAATGATTATTTATTTATACATTCGTTTTTGGTTTAAACTCATTATCTATACATATTTTAGGCATATATTTTTTCAAATAGTTTTTTTTCTTTTACTTTTTTCTTTCCTGATTTCTTTCTCCATACCTGACTTATTCTTATTTAGTGGACTGATATTAATTTAAGATTGTATTTATGGAAGTATGTTAAATCCATCTTCAACAGCAAGCCATTAGTTTGTTGAATGAATGTTGTCTGAGATCGATGAACTTGTAAAATAACCACCTTATTATAAATTCTTATCAACATGTTTCATAAAAATGTATCTTGTTGTGAAGTTTGGAGTACGTAAGATTAGAAATCATCTTCGATTGAGCAAGGATCACGATTCTCATCTTTGAATACTCAATTGTATTCATGCACGAGCTCTCATGGACAAGCCATTATGGACGAGATGTCATGGCCAAGGTGCCATGGACGGGATGTCATGAACAAAATTACCATTGATGGGCTGTCGTGGGTGGATTTCTCCGTGGATGGACTGTAATAGACGAGCCATGGACAATCAGTCATGGGCGTACATGTCATCGTGGACACTCGGTCATAAATGGGTTTTCATGGAGTATGAGATCATCTTACGGATTTTGTTTTGAGAAAGAAACAAGATCTTAGTGTGGTAACTTCATGAGAAGTTTGCTTTAACTATATAAAGAATTCGCAGTAACTCTATATAACGAGTTTACGGTAACTCCATATGACAAAATCAGTGTGAAGATTAGATGTAACAGTGAGATTAGTGATGACATGATCAATGACTATGAGATCTTGTACCAAATAAGAGCGGGTGACTTGGTGTGAGGAAGCAGTCGATGTGTTGACGAGATATGAGATGACTGATGATGTTGTGATCACATGATCGACAAGATCTCCATAATCATGATTTGAGAGATTATGCTCTAATAACTACTTTAAGTTCTGTACCAAGGTCCTTCCAAAATATTAAACCAAAATTCTAAAAACTAAAAAAATAAACGTGAAAAGGGTTAAATCCAAACTTTATTTTGTATATTTGTCAACATCGTAAAATATATAATCTGGATTTCTTGTTATGTTAGTGAGAAATACTCAGTACTTATACCCACTATTTTGTACACAACAATTTTGATCTTATATCATATTATTAGGATATGGATATGCATTATGAGTAACCCTCTGTATTAGGATATGCACACGAATATCATTTCAAAAAAAAATCTTAAATATGTTAGCATATGGTATGTCGAGAGGACAAATTATCTCAAATTAAAAATTTATCATATATACTGGAAATTATAAGTTTTAAAATTTTATTGATTTAGTTATCTATAGCAAAGATATTCTACAAGTGAAAATCAATAGTTTAAATCAATAGATAAAAGTTTACCATATAATCTTACGTGTGGTTTAATTTAATTGTCTAAAAACCAATTTAGACAGTTTGAAATTTAGATATTTAGGTAATATGT
>NW_026619251.1:0-9182 GCF_000801105.2 Raphanus sativus | reverse complement strand
AGAATAGCCAACACCATGAGATCCTCTTGAATCCACTTCTTAGCTGCAGTAACCCGCAAGCTCTTTTGCATCTTCACCTTCCTGTGGTTTCCTTGTTGTCACTGGTTCTGGACCAGTCATCAGTTGATGTGATTCCAAAGCCCTAACCTCCCACAGCAGTCTTCACAAGCCGAGACCACAACAAGTAATTTCCACCTCCTTTCAACTGAACTGGAACTGTAATTAGCTTTCCACCTTCCATCTTCTCTTGTTCAGACCTCGCCACAACACAAAGCTGTCAATCTTGACAGTAAAAGTTAGACTCCACACGCCTTCAACAACTCAAGAACAAAGTATCTCAAGCAAGTAGAACTGGTAGAATCAAGAACAGACCGCAAGAACACAAAGAACACTTTGAAGAGTAGCAAGAACACAAGAGAGAATTGGATGAAATCTTCTTAATACCAAAAGCCAACCTGGCTCTGATACCATATGATTTTAGAGAATAGAGTAGGTATTAAGAGAATGATAAGAGATTAAGAGAGATTATGAGAGAATCTGAGAGAGAAGAAGAAAAGAGTTTCTAGATCTAATAGTGCTCAATAGTATCATGTTTGATCTTAGAGAGAAAGAGGCTCCAAAGTGTGTGATTTATTAAGAGAAGTGATTACAAATATATAGTAGAGAGTAAGAGAGGGTTTAGCGACAAGTAAACTACTATTACAAGCATGTGTAGTCAAAAAGAAGAAAGGCTTAATACTTGGCTGTGAATGCTCACATGCTCATGCACCTTTTACAGCCTGTTCCAGCCTGGTTGGTGCGACCATATCACTCCAACGGTCGACTCCTTTTCTTCTCTAGGAGTCACTGTGCTAATACTCTTCTTCTTTCAAGTGTCACACATTCCTTTTACTCAACTAGATTAACCCCACTCTTAGTTACCAACAGTAACTTTATTTTTTACTGTGTGGTAACTTTTCTCAAGTTACTTTTCTTCTCATCTTCTCTTCATGAACACAATACTCCTTCATCTCTTCTCACCACATTTCAAACAGTTCATTCTGGTTTGATAAGAATCATGAAGATATTGCCTTATGTCCGAACAGGCAAATCTGGAATCATCTGGATAGAAATTGGGAATATCTTCTTAATCACAACTCCTATGAGACTTATTCAACTTCCTGGTTATTCTCCACTGATTAGTGGTTTCCAAATAAAGCTTCTTAGATCGTGGTTCATCCTGGTTTGATAAGAATCATGAAGATATTGCCATATGTCCGAACAGGCTAATCTGGAATCATCTTGATATAAAGTGGGATATCTTCTTACTCACAACTCCTGTGAAATTTATTCAACTTCCTGGTTATTCTCCACTGATTAGTGGTTCCCAATCAAGCTTCTGATATATTGGTTCATCCTGGGTTGATAAGAATCATGAAGATATTGCCATATGTCCGAACAGCCCAATCTGGAATCATCTGGATAGAAAGTGGGATATCTTCTTACTCACAACTCCTATGAGATTTATTCAACTTCCTGGTTATTACTGATTATGGTTCCAATAAAGCTTCTTAGATCGTGGTTCATCCTGGTTTGATAAGAATCATGAAGATATTGCCTTATGTCCGAACAGGCTAATCTGGAATCATCTGGATAGAAATTGGGATATCTTCTAATCACAACTCCTATGAGACTATTCAACTTCCTGGTTATTCTCCACTGATTAGTGGTTCCAAATAAAGCTTCTTAGATCGTGGTTCATCCTGGTTTGATAAGAATCATGAAGAAATGCCATGTCCGAACAGCCCTCTGGAATCATCTGGATAGAAAGTGGGATATCTTCTTACTCACAACTCCTATGAGATTTATTCAACTTCCTGGTTATTCTCCACTGATTAGTGGTTCCAAATAAAGCTTCTTAGATCGTGGTTCATCCTGGTTTGATAAGAATCATGAAGATATTGCCTTATGTCCGAACATGCTAATCTGGAATCATCTGGATAGAAATTGGGATATCTTCTTAATCACAACTCCTATGAGACTTATTCAACTTCTGGTTATTCTCCACTGATTAGTGGTTCCCAATAAAGCTTCTTATATATTGGTTCATCCTGGTTTGATAAGAATCATGAAGATATTGACATATGTCCGAACAGGCTAATCTGGAATCATCTGGATAGAAAGTGGGATATCTTCTTACTCACAACTCCTATGAGATTTATTCAACTTCCTGGTTATTCTCCACTGATTAGTGGTTCCAAATAAAGCTTCTTAGATCGTGGTTCATTCCTGGTTTGATAAGAATCATGAAGATATTACCATATGTCCGAACAGCCCAATCTGGAATCATCTGGATAGAAAGTGGGATATCTTCTTACTCCACAACTCCTATGAGATTTATTCAACTTCCTGGTTATTCTCCACTGATTAGTGGTTCCAAATAAAGCTTCTTAGATCGTGGTTCATCCTGGTTTGATAAGAATCATGAAGATATTGCCTTATGTCCGAACAGGCTGATCAGGAATCATCTGTATAGAAATTGGGATATCTTCTAATAACAACTCCTATGGGACTTTATTCAACTTCCTGGTTATTCTCCACTGATTAGTGGTTCCAAATAAAGCTTCTTAGATTGTGGTTCATCCTGGTTTGATAAGAATCATGAAGATATTGCCATATGTCCGAACAAGGCTAATCTGGAATCATCTTGATATAAAGTGGGATATCTTCTTACTCACAACTCCTGTGAAAATTATTCAACTTCCTGGTTATTCTCCACTGATTAGTGGTTCCCAATCAAGCTTCTTATATATTGGTTCATCCTAGTTTGATAAGAATCATGAAGATATTGACATATGTCCGAACAGGCTAATCTGGAATCATCTGGATAGAAAGTGGGATATCTTCTTACTCACAACTCCTATGAGATTTATTCAACTTCCTGGTTATTCTCCACTGATTAGTGGTTCCAAATAAAGCTTCTTAGATCGTGGTTCATCCTGGTTTGATAAGAATCATGAAGATATTGCCATATGTCCGAGCAGCCAAATCTGGAATCATCTGGATAGAAAGTGGATATCTTCTTACTCACAACTCCTATGAGATTTATTCAACTTCCTGGTTATTCTCCACTGATTAGTGGTTCCAAATAAAGCTTCTTATATCGTGGTTAATCCGGGTTTGATAAGAATCATGAAGATATTGCCATATGTCCGAACAGGCTAATCTGGAATCATCTGGATAGAAAGTGGGATATTATCTTACTCAAAACTCCTATGAGATTTATTAAACTTCCTGGTTATTCTCCACTGATTAGTGGTTCCAAATAAAGCTTCTTATATCGTGGTTCATCCTGGTTTATATAAGAATCATGAAGATATTGCCATATGTCCGAAACAGGCTAATCTGGAATCATCTTGATATAAAGTGGGATATCTTCTTACTCCAACTCCTGTGAAATTTATTCAACTTCCTGGTTATTCTCCACTGATTAGTGGTTCCCAATCAAGCTTCTTATATATTGGTTCATCCTGGTTTGATAAGAATCATGAAGATATTGACATATGTCCGAACAGGCTAATCTGGAATCATCTGGATAGAAAGTGGGATATCTTCTTACTCACAACTCCTATGAGATTTATCCAACATCTTGGTTATTCTCACACTGATTAGTGGTTCCAAATAAAGCTTCTTAGATCGTGGTTCATCCTGGTTTGATAAGAATCATGAAGATATTGCCATATGTCCGAACAGGCTAATCTGGAATCATCTTGGATATAAAGTGGGATATCTTCTTACTCACAACTCCTGTGAAATTTATTCAACTTCCTGGTTATTCTCCACTGATTAGTGTTCCCAATCAAGCTTCTGATATATTGGTTCATCCTGGGTTGATAAGAATCATGAAGATATTGCCATATGTCCGAACAGCCCAATCTGGAATCATCTGGATAGAAAGTGGGATATCTTCTTACTCACAACTCCTATGAGATTTATTCAACTTCCTGGTTATTCTCCACTGATTAGTGGTTCCAAATAAAGCTTCTTAGATCGTGGTTCATCCTGGTTTGATAAGAATCATGAAGATATTGCCTTATGTCCGAACAGGCTAATCTGGAATCATCTGGATAGAAATCGGGATATCTTCTTAATCACAACTCCTATGAGACTTATTCAACTTCCTGGTTATTCTCCACTGATTAGTGGTTCCAAATAAAGCTTCTTAGATCGTGGGTTCCATCCTGGTTTGATAAGAATCATGAAGATATTGCCATATGTCCGAACAGCCCAAATCTGGAAATCATCTGGATAGAAAGTGGGATATCTTCTTACTCACAACTCCTATGAGATTTATTCAACTTCCTGGTTTATTCTCCACTGATTAGTGGTTCCAAATAAAGCTTCTTAGATCGTGGTTCATCCTGGTTTGATAAGAATCATGAAGATATTGCCTTATGTCCGAACAGGCTAATCTGGAATCATCTGGATAGAAATTGGGATATCTTCTTAATCACAACTCCTATGAGACTTATTCAACTTCCTGGTTATTCTCCACTGATTAGTGGTTCCAAATCAAGCTTCTTATATATTGGTTCATCCTGGTTTGAATAAGAATCATGAAGATATTGACATATGTCCGAACAGGCTAATCTGGAATCATCTGGATAGAAAGTGGATATCTTCTTACTCACAACTCCTATGAGATTTGTTCAACTTCCTGGTTATTCTCCACTGATTAGTGGTTCCAAATAAAGCTTCTTAGATATCGTGGTTCATCCTGGTTTGATAAGAATCATGAAGATATTTTCCATATGTCCGAACAGCCCAATCTGGAATCATCTGGATAGAAAGTGTGATATCTTCTTACTCACAACTCCTATGAGATTTATACAACTTCCTGGTTATTCTCCACTGATTAGTGGTTCCAAATAAAGCTTCTTAGATCGTGGTTCATCCTGGTTTGATAAGAATCATGAAGATATTTCCATATGTCCGAAACAGGCCAATCTGGAATCATTCGGATAGAAAGTGGGACATCTTCATTACTCACAACTCCTATGTGATTTATTCAACTTCCTGGTTATTCTCCACTGATTAGTGGTTCCAAATAAAGCTTCTTAGATCGTGGTTCATCCTGGTTTGATAAGAATCATGAAGATATTGCCATATGTCCGAATAGGCTAATCTGGAATCATCTGGATAGAAAGTGGGATATCTTCTTAACGACAACTCCTATGAGACTTATTCAACTTCCTGGTTATTCTCCACTGATTAGTGGTTCCAAATAGAGCTTCTTAGATCGTGGTCATCCTGGTTTGATAAGAATCATGAAGATAATGGCATATGTCCGAACAGGCTAATCTGGAATCATCTGGATAGAAGGTGGGATATCTTCTTGCTCACAACTCCTATGAGATTTATTCAACTTCCTGGTTATTCTTCACTGATTAGTGGTACCCAATCAAGCTTCTTAATTATTGGTTCATCCTGGTTTGATAAGAATCATGAAGATATTGCCCATATGTCCGAACAGGCTAATCTGGAATCATCTGGATAGAAAGTGGGATATCTTCTTACTCACAACTCCTATGAGATTTATTAAACTTCCTGGTTATTCTTCACTGATTAGTGGGTACCCAATCAAGCTTCTTATATATTGGTTCATCCTGGTTTGATAAGAATCATGAAGATATTGCCATATGTCCGAACAGGCTAATCTGGAATCATCTGGATAGAAAGTGGGATATTATCTTACTCAAAACTCCTATGAGATTTATTAAACTTCCTGGTTATTCTCCACTGACTAGTGGTTCCAAATAAAGCTTCTTATATCGTGGTTCATCCTGGTTTTGATAAGAATCATGAAGATATTGCCATATGTCCGAACAGCCAATCTGGAATCAACTGGATAGAAAGTGGGATATCTTCTTACTCACAACTCCTATGAGATTTATTCAACTCCCTGGTTATTCTCCACTGATTAGTGGTTCCAAATAAAGCTTCTTTAGATCGTGGTTCATCCTGGTTGATAAAATCATGAAGATATTGCCATATGTCCGAACAGCCCAATCTGGAATCATCTGGATAGAAAGTGGGATATCTTCTTACTCACAACTCCTATGAGATTTATTCAACTTCCTGGTTATTCTCCCACTGATTAGTGTTTCCAAATAAAGCTTCTTAGATCGTGGTTCATCCTGGTTTGATAAGAATTATGAAGATATTGCCTTATGTCCGAACAGGCTAATCTGGAATCATCTGGATAGAAATTGGGATATCTTCTTAATCACAACTCCTATGGGACTTATTCAACTTCCTGGTTATTCTCCACTGATTAGTGGTTCCAAATAAAGCTTCTTAGATTGTGGTTCATCCTGGTTTGATAAGAATCATGAAGATATTGCCATATGTCCGAACAGGCTAATCTGGAATCATCTTGATATAAAAGTGGGATATCTTCTTACTCACAACTCCTGTGAAATTTATTCAACTTCCTGGTTATTCTCCACTGATTAGTGGTTCCCAATCAAGCTTCTTTATATCTGTTCATCCTGGTTTGATAAGAATCATGAAGATATTGACATTGTCCGAACAGCTAATCTGGAATCATCTGGATAGAAAGTGGGATATCTTCTTACTCACAACTCCTATGAGATTTATTCAACTTCCTGGTTATTTCTCCACTGATTAGTGGTTCCAAATAAAGCTTCTTAGATCGTGGTTCATCCTGGTTTGATAAGAATCATGAAGATATTGCCATATGTCCGAACAGCCCAATCTGGAATCATCTGGATAGAAAGTGTGGATATCTTCTTACTCACAACTCCTATGAGATTTATTCAACTTCCTGGTACTCCACTGATTAGTGGTTCCAAATAAAGCTTCTTATATCGTGGTTAATCCGGGTTTGATAAGAATCATGAAGATATTGCCATAATATGTCCGAACAGGCTAATCTGGAATCATCTGGATAGAAGGTGGGATATCTTCTTGCTCACAACACTTATGAGATTTATTAAACTTCCTGGTTATTCTCCACTGATTAGTGGATCCAAATAAAGCTTCTTAGATCGTGGTTCATCCTGGTTTGATAAGAATCATGAAGATATTGCCATATGTCCGAACAGGCTAATCTGGAATCATCTTGATATAAAGTGGGATATCTTCTTACTCCCAACTCCTGTGAAATTTATTCAACTTCCTGGTTATTCTCCACTGATTAGTGGTTCCCAATCAAGCTTCTTATATATTGGTTCATCCTGGTTTGATAAGAATCATGAAGATATTGACCATATGTCCGAACAGGCTAATCTGGAATCATCTGGATAGAAAGTGTGATATCTTCTTACTCACAACTCCTATGAGATTTATTCACATCTTGGTTATTCTCCACTGATTAGTGGTTCCAAATAAAGCTTCTTAGATCGTGTTCATCCTGGTTTGATAAGAATCATGAAATATTGCCATATGTCCGAACAGGCTAATCTGGAATCATCTGGATAGAAAGTGGGATATCTTCTTACTCACAACTCCTATGAGATTTATTCAACTTCCTGGTTATCTCCACTGATTAGTGGTTCCAAATAAAGCTTCTTAGATCGTGGTTCATCCTGGTTTGATAAGAATCATGAAGATATTGCCATATGTCCGAACAGGCTAATCTGGAATCATCTGGATAGAAAGTGGATATTATCTTACTCAAAACTCCTATGAGATTTATTCAACTTCCTGGTTATTCTCCACTGATTAGTGGTTCCCAATAAAGCTTCTTAGATCGTGGTTCATCCTGGTTTGATAAGAATCATGAAGATATTGCCATATGTCCGAACAGCCCAATCTGGAATTCTGGATAGAAAGTGGGATATCTTCTTACTCACAACTCCTATGAGATTTATTCAACTTCCTGGTTATTCTCCACTGATTAGTGGTTCCAAATAAAGCTTCTTAGATCGTGGTTCATCCTGGTTTGATAAGAATCATGAAGATATTGCCATATGTTCCGAACAGGCCAATCTGGAATCATCTGGATAGAAAGTGGGATATCTTCTTACTCACAACTCCTATGAGATTTATTCAACTTCCTGGTTATTCCCACTGATTAGTGGTTCCAAATAAAGCTTCTTAGATCGTGGTTCATCCTGGTTTGATAAGAATCATGAGATATTGCCATATGTCCGAACAGCCCAATCTGGAATCATCTGAATAGAAAGTGGGATATCTTCTTACTCACAACTCCTATGAGATTTATTCAACTTCCTGGTTATTCTCCACTGATTAGTGGTTCCAAATAAAGCTTCTTAGATCGTGGTTCATCCTGGTTTGATAAGAATCATGAAGATATTGCCTTATGTCCGAACAGGCTAATCTGGAATCATCTGGATAGAAAGTGGGATATCTTCTTACTCACAACTCCTATGAGATTTATTCAACTTCCTGGTTATTCTCCACTGATTAGTGGTTCCAAATAAAGCTTCTTAGATCGTGGTTCATCCTGGTTTGATAAGAATCATGAAGATATTGCCATATGTCCGAACAGGCTAATCTGGAATCATCTGGATAGAAGTGGGATATTATCTTACTCAAAACTCCTATGAGATTTATTCAACTTCCTGGTTATTCTCCACTGATTAGTGGTTCCAAATAAAGCTTCTTAGATCGTGGTTCATCCTGGTTTGATAAGATCATGAAGATATTGCCATATGTCCGAACAGCCCAATCTGGAATCATCTGGATAGAAAGTGGGATATCTTCTTACTCACACTCCTATGAGATTTATTCAACTTCCTGTTATTTCTCCACTGATTAGTGGTTCCAAATAAAGCTTCTTAGATCGTGGTTCATCCTGGTTTGATAAGAATCATGAAGATAATTGCCATATGTCCGAACAGCCCAATCTGGAATCATCTGGATAGAAAGTGGGATATCTTCTTACTCACAACTCCTATGAGATTTATTCAACTTCCTGGTTATTCTCCACTGATTAGTGGTTCCAAATAAAGCTTCTTAGATCGTGGTTCATCCTGGTTTGATAAGAATCATGAAGATATTGCCATATGTCCTAACAGGCTAATCTGGAATCATCTGGATAGAAAGTGGGATATCTTCTTACTCACAACTCCTATGAGATTTATTCAACTTCCTGGTTATTCTCCACTGATTAGTGGTTCCAAATAAAGCTTCTTAGATCGTGGTTCATCCTGGTT
>NW_026619250.1:0-9184 GCF_000801105.2 Raphanus sativus | reverse complement strand
AAAATTGAGACATTTTATCTGGCAAGTAATTATAAGGGGATAATTCCGGTGCAAAAATGATAACAGGAGTTTTCAAGGCTCCTAATCAAATGATGTAGTATAAAAGATTGTCGAACCAATCCTAAGTGATTCTAAAGCAAAAGGAATGCAAGACCATGCTTAATCTAAGTGCAATCAATAAGTGGAGTGAAGTGAACTAAGAACTAGAGTAGAAATGCAATAAAGAAATGATCTTTGTTTCTCAATATGAAGCAAGAGGACTCATGGGATTAGAGAATTGACATTGGGTGATCAAGTTTCAATCTAAAGGTGGCAGCTTTTCAATTAATCTATCAACCTTAAGCCTAGACACAATCCTAAACAAACTCTATCTCTAGATGAATGTTCATTTGCTAAGGTAACTCAAGCATCAAATCTCTTTGGTTGAATGTTACAAAAGCAATCATGGAGAACAAGTCTACTAGCCATCTTAACACCTTTAACAACAAATCTCTTTGGCAAAGTATGTTAAAAGCTTAGGAGAGTTGGTTCAGGCATTTCATCAAACACCTTGTGGGTGGGAAATGTCTAAAGCTCAACTTTTGAGAGGCCAACTCAAAAGATGCATTGAGAACACTCTATAAGCAAGGAACAACATAGATCTATACTAAAACACCTTAGATCTAGCTTAATCACCCTTAGTCTCCCTAACCCATGAATCCAAAAGGAGTCTACTCACTAATCTTCATGATTAACCTTAAACCCATGGTTGATTTAAGAGAAATCATGTTGAGAAGCAAGTTTAATCCAACAATCACAAAGAAATAAGAAGAAAATAAACTAAAGATTCAATCTTTCTTCAAGGTTTCAATGTGTTCTTAAGAGAAAACAAGATAATCACATCATTAGGGTCTAAAGAGTATTTATAGTAGCCTAAAAACGAGCTGGGTCGACCCAACAAACCTGGGTTGACCCAAGATAATTTGGGTAAAAGTTGGTAAAAACAGATGTGAATATTTTTTCTAAGTGTCACAGCTGGTTTTTGACGCGTCCAATAAGCCGCTGGAGGTGCAAAAAGCCGCTGTGACATCACAGCTGGTTTTTGACGCGTCGTCACTTGGCCACTGCGAGAAGTCGAAGTTGGGCAGGGAGGTGTGTTTTTCTCCAGCGGTTTGGTGAAACCGCTGCACCAAAAGCCGCTCCAACACTTAGAATTTTCAGCAGAACTTCTGCACCGGCTTCTCGTCGTGACGCCAGGCCGCTGGGTGACGCTAGGCCGCTGGGTGATGTGCATCGGCTTCCTGCAAGGTCAAAATGCCGCTGCCTGTCACATGAAGCCGCTGGGACACTTAGTCATCACGCCATGAACTCGAAAAACACCAATCTTGCCTCCAATCCACCTCCAATTGCTCCAAAGTCACCATTTGGCATCTCCATCACCTGATAAGAACAAATGCAATGCAATGCAAACTAAACAAGTCTAAATGCTATCCTAGATGATCAAAATGCATGATAAATGAATGGTAAAATCTATTAAAAACACAAGATATCAACTCCCCCAAACTTGCCCTTTACTTGTCCACAAGTAAACTTTCAAGAACTTTTTTGGAAAAGAGGTTTGAAGGTGGGAGTTCATAGCCAAAAGAAACACCAAAAACACTCAACATGACATCCTAAAGAAACATAGCAAATAGCATGAGCAACTCTCTTATTACACTCTAGCTTCTCTAGGCCTATCAAGATACTCTTATGCCTTTACACAAGATGCAATACTCATCAACCAACAAGTCTTCCTACCAGCTCTCACATTGATTCACAGACACATACACAAGGTGGATTCTCACAAATGGGCACATGATCTCAATCATTTGGCTAGGCAAACAAATGATCTAAAGTGAATGAAGAGAAGGGTTCAAATGCATCATTTTAAAGTGGTTATCACTCAAGAACAAGGAGCTTGATCATTATGCAAAATTTATCTAAGATTAGAAGCAACTCATGCATACATGGATCCATTCTCATCATTCTACCCTTTTCCTAAGTGATTACAAGTTCTACCCCCATTCACTTCATTCCACAACCCAAATAGCAA
Organism: Raphanus sativus; assembly: GCF_000801105.2. NCBI lineage: Eukaryota > Viridiplantae > Streptophyta > Magnoliopsida > Brassicales > Brassicaceae > Raphanus > Raphanus sativus. The sequence continues at coordinate 7,113 of NW_026619250.1, read as the reverse complement.
CTCATTTTCATGTCTAACCCAATGAACAAATTTCTCTTTTTCTTTTCTTTTTACTTAGCCAACAAGGGACAATCTTTGCTCAATGCTTAGCTCTTACTTCTCTTTTCCCTTCCCCACTATCTTATTGATTCTTCTTATCATTTTTTTTTCTTTTCTTTTCTTTTCTTTCTTTTTTTTTTCTTTTTAGGGGGAAGGAGTCAAAGACCACAATCTAGAGCTTTCTTTTCTTTTTATTCTAAGGTCCCTAAGGCTTTTCTTATCAATCTACACTCTTTTGTTCATCTTTCTCAACTTTCTCACTATCCAAACCCAAGATACAAGCTTATAAAGGACATAAACCCAACCATCATCCTAGAAGCTAGCTCAAATCATGATCCTATGCTAGCAAGAGATGAGAACAAATCCATGTCGCCTCCAATACTCTCAAGATTTTGCACATGACAAGCTATCAGAAAAGGCCTCACTCATGCAAATCAATGTTGGCTTCAAAGAAAGGTAAGGGTTCAAGGGTGAGGGAGTACCATTTGGGTTAACAAAGAGTGGTACAATGGAAAAAGATAACCCAAATGTGTATGAGAACCATGATCAAGTATGCAAATGCCCATAAGTGAGAGAAATTAAGTTCATTTAAGCCTAAGTTCAGTTCGGAGCTGGTTTTCAGAACAATGTCAATGGCAAGCAAGCATACAAGTTTCAAGAAGAGTTTTCAAGGCACGAAGCATGCAAGGCTTTCATGAGATGCACAAGCTACTTGATATGCTTAACTAGGGTGTCAAATTCAGTGCAAACAAGTGTTCTTTACAAGGCATTATCAACAGCTGCTCCATATGCAAGTGAATGCAATCTATATGATCTAGACTCAATCCTAAGAATGCAAGTGATGCAACTACATGATTCTTTATGCATTTTTCAATTTTTTTTTTTTTTTAATTTTTATGGTTTTTTCTATGCATATATGAATGTACAATGCAATGCATGAGACTCACAAGCAACAAAACAAACATGATTAAATACTTGGTACCTCCCCCAAACTTAAATCACACAGTCTCTGTGTGAGTAAGAGAGAAGAAGATACCAAAAATATGATAAAGACAATGGTATGTACAAAGAAAGGTTGGAGTGATACCTCAAGTGGAGAGTGAAGTGTGGTAATGGGTGTCTAGAGCTTGAGCTTTGAGCTGGCCTTAAACTTCTGCCACACTTATTGAAAACATAAAGAAATGAAATAGCAAATTTATATACAAGGATAACCATGGGAATTCCTCCCAAGTGAGCTTGTTTTGAGTCACTAGCTTGACTACCTTTTCTCTTGTACTAGTGAGAAGGAGGATCCTTCCCACCTTCAAGAGTGATAGTGAGGACCTGAGAGAGGAGCTCTTGGAGCTTGATGGGGTCGTTTTGAAGCTGAGGAGTGATGATGGCCCTTGCACTTGAGAATGGCTTGGACCTGCCTTTGCACTTGATCTTGTACTCAATGGCTCCATCCTTGAGCTTCATTGGGTGGAGAGTGAGAGTGTGAGGAGTCTTATCAAGAGGTGGAGAATGAGTTTCTTTCACTATCTTCTTCATGTCATGAGCAGCCTTTGTGGCTTTACTCACCTCCTCCTTTTTAGCACTTTCCAAGTGCTCAACACATAGCTCTCGAGAAGACTCTCCAATAAGACCTTCTTCCTTACAAACAACAACTTCAGCTTGGGTATTCTCAATGGATGGTTCTTCACAAGTGATTGTTCCACAATACCCAACATCCATTGAAGACTGAATTGGGTAGGAGACAGCTTTGTTCACATTGAGGAGTGTGACCTTCTTGTTTGGGAAGTCAATGCAAGCTCCAACTGTTGTGAGAAATGGAGTGCCAAGGATCAAAGGAACTCTCTTCTCAATTGCCATCTTCAGAACAGTGAGGTCTATAGGAATTGTGCATGCTCCAATCTTCAAAGGAAAGTCTTTGATGAGGCCAATGGGGGTTGTAGAAGATGAATCCCCAAACATGAGAGAAGATGTGTTTGGCTCCATGCTCTCAATACCAAGACTTTTCACCATTTCCAATGAGATCACATTCACACTTGCACCAGAATCAACCAAAGCATCATTCATAGTGATCTTACCAAGGGAGCAAGACAATGTGAACTTCCCTTGAGACTCTAGCTTAGGGAGGGACTGTGGAGGGACTGGTGTATCAATCTTCAAAATGGAGATGTCCAAAAGCTCAGCCACTTCTGCTTGGTGGTGTAGAATGTCCTTGATGAGCATCATTTGGACATGAGCTTCACGCATACCGGAGATTTCTGGGAGCCTGACCCCAACATCACTAAGATCTTTTCTGAACTTGGAGATAACCTTCTTCTGAGCTTTGGTGAGGACCCTTTGTGGAAATGGGAGTGGGACCTCATATGGTGGTAGCTCAACCTCAGGAGCTTCTTCCAGCTTGGTCTCTTTCAGCTTGTGGTCAGCTCTTTTTTCTACCGGTTTCTCAGCCTTAGGCTCAACTCTCTGCAAATTCGTTGCTTTAACCTTCCTTTCAGCTTGTACCTGAACCCTTTCCATAACTTTATCCACCATCTGTGCTTCAGCGGTTGCTACAACCAATTTTTCAACTTTCCCAAACACTAGCTTCTCAATCTCATCTACCTCTTTCTCATAATCACTCAGCTCAATCTCTGAAGAAGTAGTAGAGATGATAACATTGCAAGACTCCTTGGGATTCTTTTCTGGTTTTCCTGGTAGAGATCCCATTGAGCTCTTGGAAGATGATGTCATAGAGGCGACCTGACTCTCCAAAGTGTTGAAGCGAGATGCAAGTTGTAAGAACTTGTTGTTGAGGTCAGAGTAGTTCCCATCAATCTTTGTGTGGATGTTCTTGAACTCATAAACCATTGTCTTCTCATTTCTGGCTTGAAAGTCCAAGAGTTTCTTGAACATAGAATCCACACTTGAATCTGAAGCTGGAGCTTGAGAAGAACTGCCTTGAGCTTGAGTAGACTGATTATTTTGGTTGCTGAAACCAGGAGGGTAGCTTTGCGTGGCCTGGTATCCTCCTTGCTGATTGTTGTAGTGAGGTCTTTGATGGTAGTTGTTTTGCTGAAAGTTGGGCTCCTTTCTGTACCATGTACCATTGTTGTTGATGAAGCAAAGCTCTTCTTGCCCTTCCAAACCATTAACTTCATTCACCTTAGAAGGAAACTCTTGACTAGGATCACCAACAAAGCTAACCTGCTCCTTCTTGGATTGGTTGGAAAGAACCAAGTCCAACTTGTCTTGCAAAGACTTGATATCTTTCCTTGTCTGCTGGTCATCCCCTCTGTTGGCTCTATCATACTCCTCATTGTAGACTGAGTCACTCTTTGCCATGTTCTCCACCAGCTCCTCTGCATCCTGCACAGTTCTGCCCAAGAAGAAACCATTACTAGCAGTGTCAAGCCTGTTTCTGCAAGATGGGAGAACGCCCCTGTAGAAGGTACTAAGCAAGCTTTCCTTGGTGAAACCATGATGAGGACATTGAGTAATGTAGCTGTTGAATCGTTCCCATGCTTCACCAAAACCTTCAAGATTCCTCTGTTGAAATCCTGAAATCTCATTCCTAAGCTTCGCAGTTCGTGAGTGAGAGAAGAATTTGGTGAGAAAGGCTTCTTTGCACTCATCCCATGTCCGGATGCTATCTCTTGAGAGACCCTTCTCCCATGTGTGAGCTTTATCTCCCAAAGAGAATGGAAACAGTCTAAGCTTCAATGCATCTTCAGAAACACCATTGATCTTGATGGTGCCACACAGCTGATCAAAGTTGTCCAAGTGATCTAGAGGATCTTCCAAAGCAAGCCCATGGTACTTGTTGCTTTGGATCATGTTGATCAAGCTTGACTTGATCTCAAAGTTGTTGTTCTCCACAGCTGGTGCTCTAATGCCAGCCCTATTTCCATGTATGTTAGGCTGATCATGGGCACCAATTGCTCTAGCTTGGCGCTGTGGATGTCGTGGTCCAAGGTTGGCAGCTCCTTGACCATTTCCCTCTTGGGCAGCTCCTAAAGGGATCTCTCCATCTCGATTCTGGTTCTGATGGTGAGCCATATCAAAACCCAATCTGTTGAAATGAGCCTGTTGCTCCTCTTCTCTCCTTCTTCTTGTGTTCTCTCTTTCCAAAGCCCGGATGTCTGGTACTAGAGGAGTGAGGTTTGTAGTCCCTCTACTTCTCAAGTTCATACACCTGAAATGAAAAAGAAAAAGGAAAAAGCAGAGCCAATATCACAATAATAAGAAAAATGACTTAGTCTCAAGCAAATGACTAAATCCCAATGTCAAAATCACAATAGAACTTGGCAACGGCGCCAATTTGATAACAGGAGTTTTCAAGGCTCCTAATCAAATGATGTAGTATAAAAGATTGTCGAACCAATCCTAAGTGATTCTAAAGCAAAAGGAATGCAAGACCATGCTTAATCTAAGTGCAATCAATAAGTGGAGTGAAGTGAACTAAGAACTAGAGTAGAAATGCAATAAAGAAATGATCTTTGTTTCTCAATATGAAGCAAGAGGACTCATGGGATTAGAGAATTGACATTGGGTGATCAAGTTTCAATCTAAAGGTGGCAGCTTTTCAATTAATCTATCAACCTTAAGCCTAGACACAATCCTAAACAAACTCTATCTCTAGATGAATGTTCATTTGCTAAGGTAACTCAAGCATCAAATCTCTTTGGTTGAATGTTACAAAAGCAATCATGGAGAACAAGTCTACTAGCCATCTTAACACCTTTAACAACAAATCTCTTTGGCAAAGTATGTTAAAAGCTTAGGAGAGTTGGTTCAGGCATTTCATCAAACACCTTGTGGGTGGGAAATGTCTAAAGCTCAACTTTTGAGAGGCCAACTCAAAAGATGCATTGAGAACACTCTATAAGCAAGGAACAACATAGATCTATACTAAAACACCTTAGATCTAGCTTAATCACCCTTAGTCTCCCTAACCCATGAATCCAAAAGGAGTCTACTCACTAATCTTCATGATTAACCTTAAACCCATGGTTGATTTAAGAGAAATCATGTTGAGAAGCAAGTTTAATCCAACAATCACAAAGAAATAAGAAGAAAATAAACTAAAGATTCAATCTTTCTTCAAGGTTTCAATGTGTTCTTAAGAGAAAACAAGATAATCACATCATTAGGGTCTAAAGAGTATTTATAGTAGCCTAAAAACGAGCTGGGTCGACCCAACAAACCTGGGTTGACCCAAGATAATTTGGGTAAAAGTTGGTAAAAACAGATGTGAATATTTTTTCTAAGTGTCACAGCTGGTTTTTGACGCGTCCAATAAGCCGCTGGAGGTGCAAAAAGCCGCTGTGACATCACAGCTGGTTTTTGACGCGTCGTCACTTGGCCACTGCGAGAAGTCGAAGTTGGGCAGGGAGGTGTGTTTTTCTCCAGCGGTTTGGTGAAACCGCTGCACCAAAAGCCGCTCCAACACTTAGAATTTTCAGCAGAACTTCTGCACCGGCTTCTCGTCGTGACGCCAGGCCGCTGGGTGACGCTAGGCCGCTGGGTGATGTGCATCGGCTTCCTGCAAGGTCAAAATGCCGCTGCCTGTCACATGAAGCCGCTGGGACACTTAGTCATCACGCCATGAACTCGAAAAACACCAATCTTGCCTCCAATCCACCTCCAATTGCTCCAAAGTCACCATTTGGCATCTCCATCACCTGATAAGAACAAATGCAATGCAATGCAAACTAAACAAGTCTAAATGCTATCCTAGATGATCAAAATGCATGATAAATGAATGGTAAAATCTATTAAAAACACAAGATATCAAAAAACTTTAAGATCACGAGGTATAGTAGGAGATCAAAGATGTAGTTTGTGTGGCGCTGAGGAAGAATCTATTAATCATGTTATCTTTGAATGCCCACATGCATTACAAACATGGGCTTTGTCATTGATACCTTCAGCTCCAGGTCTTTTTCCGGGAGCCTCTCTGTTTTCTAACATGGATTATCTTTTCTGGCGATTACCGAATGGTTTTGATTTTGGGGTTTTCCATGGATTATGTGGTATATTTGGAAGAATCGGAACAATAAGATTTATACTAACAAAACCATGGATCCACCGGAAATTCTTCGAATAGCCAAAGTGGAAGCAACGGTTTGGGCGGAAGCCCAGTTGACGATCCCTACCCAGCATTCGATCAATACTTCATCCTTGGAGTGGATGTCGATAGAATCTTTACGGATTTTCTTTATTGATGGTGCTTGGAGAGCACAAGATAACTTTTCTGGACAGGGGTGGTTCTACAAGAAAAATGGATCGACCGAGAAGTTGATGGGAGCTATGAACCTCCGAAGAAGCCTATCTGTTTTGCATGCCGAATGTGAGGCGTTGATTTGGGCTATGGAGTGCATGAAGACTCTTAACTTCTCAGACGTGGTATTCGCTACAGACTGTTCTCAACTGGTAAAGATGGTGTCCTCACCTGGAGAGTGGCCAGCTTTTGCTACACATTTGGAGGAGTTCCAGCGCAGTAAGATTTTCTTTCCTTCCTTCAAAATTCGACATATTCCAAGGGCGCATAACTCAGTGGCGGACAAGCTAGCACGCGGTGCCAGATGTTCCCCTTCTGCTATGTTTTATGTCGATTCTATGCCTCCAGTTTGGTTCCACGAATCAACTGAGCATAGATCATAGTTAGTTTTATGATGTTGTCAAAAAAAAAAACTCGAACATATATAAATTCTATAAATTAATATTTGATAAATTTAAAATTTACGAGTTTTGAATTAGACCAATATAAAATATAGACAATCGATAAAATTATAAAATAATATTTTTAAAACAATTATGTAAATACATAGTTTCAGTGTAAACATATAATAATTAATTTATATAAAGTTCATGTAAATAAAAAATATATTGTAAAGTATATTTTCTTATGATCGTGAAATTTACCTTTCATTCTTTCAATAATTCAAAATATTTAATGTTATTTTTTATGCATAAAATGTATCTACATTTACTATAAATATTTTTTGTGCACCAAACAATAGAATAAAAATAAAAATAAATTTATATAAATAAAATAACATCAATACATATACCGGTAAATCAATTATTCTTTAAATTCTTACA
>NW_026619249.1:0-9189 GCF_000801105.2 Raphanus sativus | reverse complement strand
ATTAGATTAGCTCATTTCATATATTTTAAAATTGACACAAATATATAGTTTCTCATAATATAATAGATTTCCAATTTTTCTTAATAACATAAATTCATTCTTTTCTTAATATATTGCTATCTATGTTTCCAAACAATATTATATCTTTTTATCGCTATTTATGTTTCCAAATAAATCTATTTTTTTTTAAATTGATATTTATGTTTTCAAACAAACCTATTTTTTTAATTGGTATCCAAGTTTCCAAACAAACATCTTTTTAAAAATTGTTATCTATGTTTCCAAATAAACCTAATTTGTACTTCACTTTTAATAAAATACATAGATTAAAAATAGTGAATTCATATATATTGTTATGAAATCTTTGTTTATAATATAAACTATAGATGCAGTGGAATCAGCCAATCAGGTCATTAATAGACAACAATTTAATCAATGATTTATTTATGCATGTAACAAAAATACATTGTGATTTAACATTAGCAAAATGACTTTCCATATTTTACTTTCCATATTTTAGTTATTGTCAGATATTGTGCATATCTACTGAGATTTTGTTTTGAAATTTAAAGTAACTAACATTTAAAAAAATATTCCATTAATTATATTTTATTTTAGATTTTATTAAAAAATAATTAGTATTAATGACACAAGTTGGTAAATATTAAGAAGAATTAAGGGTGAATTATTATTTGTACTTTCATTTTAAATAAAATAGATTGGTTGACAATATTTACATAGCTACTTTAATACGCACGATTTATTGTGTGTCTTCTACTTTGGAAATTGTAAATACTGTTCACATATTTGGCCATATTTTCGGGATATTAGTTAATATCTTGGGTTAATCTGAAAAATATATTGCATGTGATATCAATAACAGACAGTATCATTTATTAAACAGTATGATTTTTCGGGCCAATTATAGTGTTTGGGCTTCGGGAATATCTCATCGATTAGGCCAGCCAGAAAGTAGAAAAAATCTTGTGGCATAGAAAGTAAATATTAAGCAAAATTAAGGGTGAAATCATATTTGTACTTCAGTTTTAATAGATTAAGATGTTTTTTCAAAAAAACGTCATGTATTTTAGCAAAAAAAAAAAAGAAACGTCATGTAATAGGCCCGAGCGTTTTTAGCCCAAACCGAAATACCACACTAAACGCAAACCAAAAAATCAAAATTGGATCTGATTCATTATACAAAAATATACGAACGTGACTTATAAGCGTACTTTGAGGTTTAGTTAACCTAAATCAAACCGAAATCTGAGATAAGATCCGAAAATATCCAAAATTAATTACATATGTTAATATTTTATATATTTTACTTCCAGATTCGGTTTGTAAAGATATCCAAATGAGACTTATGAGTTTAGTATTTTAGGGTTTTATATATGTTAAGTTTAACTAATTTTAGTTACATTTTGAAATTTTTTTCTGTCAATTTTTTAGATTTTTTAAAATAGATTTTAGACGATTTTAGACACTAGTTATAATCTGATCTAAACTGAATCCGAAAGTAACCAAACCGAACCCGATCCGATATATATATTTATAATTAGAGACCTTCGTTTTGGACCGACGCTGTGAATTGTGCATTCTATTATACATTCGTTGACTGCCTTCTCACAGTAACATTTTAAAACAAACAAAACTGAGATCAAATTGCTTAGAAAACATTACTATTCTATAGTTAAGTCAACGCCACCAACGTTCAGAGACATTTTTTGCTCAAAACTCAAAGTTCTGCCTATTTTGTTCCCATCTTTAGAGACATTCATCTACACATGAATTTTATTTGTACATATTTGACTTTGATATTGGAATCTCGATTAGCTACACATGATTAACTTAAGTGATGCGTCGATGGGGTTTTGGATCAATATGATACAAATCATACAATCTTTTCAGTTTGATACTTAGAAGACTAATATGTAAAGCAAATCAATGAATTAACTGTATAGCATGATATCGTTCCAAGAAAGATAAATATATACTAATAAAAAGTGCAACGTACAAATAAATAAAAATATTATCTTCTTCTCCGATCGGCGGCGTATTGAGACAACGGCACAACTTCCGACAATGGAGTCGACTGAGGCGTCGATTGCGGCGTCGGAAGTGGAGAATTACGGCAAACGGGACAGGATCCATTGAGCTTAAGCCAAGCGTCAAGACAAGAAACATGGAAATAGTGTCTACACTCGGGCATCATCCTTAACATCTCTTCTTCCATATACTCACATAAACATATAGAACACGTTGTATCTCCTCCTTCCCCGTCTCCGCCTTGAAATGCATCACCGGATGCGGCAACGACGATACCTTTAGTGTAAGGGAATTTAGGGTAAGAGTTGATGATCGGTTGATCAAGTCCACCTACAACGACGTTACCAGAAACAGCTGACTCTAGATCGGCGTCTTCGGCTACGAATATGATTCTTGGGACGATTATGCTACGGTTACCGAAACCGAAAGAAGAGTCTCCGTTTGCGCCGGAGGCAGAAAAGCGGAGGCGGGAGGCGCGGCAACAGATGTAGGAAGAGAGGATGATTGTGGAGATAAGAAGGAGGAAGCCAAGAGCTATGGCTATGGAGTAGCCAAAACCAAGGCTAGTTATATAAGTAGGGATAGGGACGGGAGGCGGAGGAGGAGGAAAGACGGTGGTGATGGCGGCGGTTGACATCTGATGGTGAAGAAAGGGTTAGGGCCATGTGGGATTGGAGAGAGAGAGAGATTATTATTATTTTGTTTGGTGGGTGGGAAAATGTAGCTACTGCATTGAATACAAAGTTTGTCAAATATTAAAAGCTTTGCATTTATTAGGGTTCTTGTTATAGGTTTTGGAATAGTGACTTCGCTTAGTGGCCCAAGAAAGGTCGAAATTGTTTATCTCATCTTATTTATTAGGGTTCTTTTTTATACTCCCTCTGTTTTTTATATGAATAGTTTTAGATGAATGCACAAATATTAAGAAAGTCATTAATTTTTTCAAAAGTAGCATTGAATATATAAATTAGGTGTAGTCAGTGTTGTTAAACCCGGACCGGACCGGCGGTTGGACCGGGTTCAACCGCGAACCGGACACCTATCCGGGTTGGTTTAATGTCAAAACCCAACTAAAGTTGAACCGGTTAAAAACCCATGTTGAACCGCTAAAAACCCGGGAACCGAGTGACCCAACGAACCGACGAAACCCTGGTTCGTATAAAAATCAAAATTTTGTTAATAAAATAATTATTTTTTCTCCCTTTTTAACATATATACTATTTTGTTTGTCACAAATTGCAACCAAAATAGAATTTTGTAACTAATGTGTATATAATTTTTATAGGTGATGAAGATTTAGAAGGACAAAGATTTGGAGAATAAACTTTAAATGTTTTTTTTCCTATTGACTTTAGATTTGAACTATTAATTTTTTTTATTATTTTTATCACATTTCAATTTGTTATTTTTGAAAGTTTTCTAAACATTATGACTATTTTTTGAAAAAAATATATATAATATTTATAAAATAATAAATTCAGTTTAATCTAATCGACCCCGGTCGAACCAGGTCGAACCACAATGACCCGTGACCCAAAATGTTTCCGGTTCGCTCGCCGGTCCGGTTTTAAAAACACTGGGTGTAGTTAAATCAATCATAAATAAGTTATTATTATTTGCTTGGTCACACTTAACCCAATAAAGATAGAAATTATTTAAAATTATGAAAACTACTTATATTTTGAAACAAAGAAATTTTGCTTAAACTACTTACAATAAAAAAACAGAGGGAGTACAATACTTGGGCCATATATGACATTGACATCACATGTAATATTTGCTGTTTATCTTTTTGTTCCTTAGACAAGATAAAAACAACTGGCTAAAATTTTGACGATTTTTTTGTAGTAAAAGATTGTATAAATACTCTAGAATTAAGTAATATTTTCGAAATTTGCAAAATATGGTTATATTTATGTTAATATATTATTTTAGTGTTATATATGAATAGATTTAACTTTAGTGACAATATATGGATTGTTATCATATTCTAAAATCTTACAGAAAATATAAATTAATATCAAATGTAAATGTGTGTACAATTAGTTTTTAGTCATGATATATTTATAGTAAGCCATGTCATTTTTAATGAAAATGAATATGATGATGACACATAACAATTTTTTTAAAAAAATTCTCAAATAATGTTAAAGATAGTTTTCTAGTTGTTTATATTTATAAGAGACAATAAATAAAGCAGAATCTAGTAAAAATAGAATTGGATGTATCTAAAGAAATATAATGCTCTTGACAGAAGCAACATGAGGACTTTGCTCCTTGAACGAGGAACTGCTGCTCCAAATGAATTGATAAAAAGGCAACTGTATGACACTGGAAAATTACAAACGAGGAGTTATCTTTCAACCTCTTATCCAGTGATGACTTCTTCTGGAGGGAACCAAAAATAAAAAAGAACCAAGAAGCTTAGGCGAAGATAATCTATCAGTATCTGATCTGTTGGTGCTTGCTCAGACTGACAGCAAGACCTTCTAGTTTGGCTAATGGGACTTTACTTCAAAAGGTACTAATACACACGATTTGTTACTAAAACAATTTTTATACATTTTCCAAATCTCTACATTTGAAGATATGTTTGGTGTTGTAATTAGCAGTTGTTAGAAGTGCGTATGATTCTCATGAGATGCATTAACCAACAAAGAATAGAAAAGATTGACTCTCATACCACGAATCACAATGTATGAGCATTTAGTCAGGAAAAGAGTAGTGTCACGGCGAACCCTAACTTCCATTCGACCACCATTTGCTTAAATACATAATATTTTAAGTTCAAAAACCATATTTGTACAAACATGATCACATAAACGCATTCTCCCTCCCAAATCCTCCTTTCTTGACGTCTCACTTGGGTGTGAAAGCCTGTTAAACACACACACAACGCTAGTCAAAAACTAAAGACTTAGACCATACAAAAAAAAAAACTGATTCGGATCACACTTACAGCGAAGATAGTAGCATGACCAGGATCAGCAAGATGTGCAAAAAGGTTATCGATAGGACCAGTCCCAGTGTATATATGTTGGAACCAAGCACCCATCACTGCCAACATAGCCAACCTTCCGTTCTTGATCTCTTTAGTCCTCAGCTCCTTGATCTTAGCCGGGCTACCAGATCCCCAACCCAACGGGTCGAACCATAACCCACCCGGGTATCCAACGTCTGTACCCGTCAGTTTGTTGTTTGGGAAGATTGGGTCAGTGTTGACGCTACCGGGCTTAATGATATCGGCCCATCTACGACCCTCGGCCCATCCTATTAAGATGAGCTCAACAACGAAGAGTGTGGTCTTGTCCGTGAAATACTCTTGCTCTCCGGCGGTGTACCAGGAGGGAGTGTTGAGGATCCCGATCTTGGTTAGAAACTCCGGGATAAAAATCCCGGCGGCGCCTAGCATTGCCCACCTGCAGTGAACTATCTCTGCTTGTACGTTCCATTTTAGACTATCCGGGTCAGATGCTGGTACGTGCACGTTTTATCAAATTGTTAGAAGAATTATGAAAATAACCTGACTCTTCATTTAAAAGCATTTGAAAAAAAAGACTCACAAAGACCAAGAGGATCGAATCCGAAGTCACCAGGGAGGCTACCGTCGAGCCACTCTGGAGGAGTGCTTCCAGGGAACCAGATTGGTCTCTCGGGATCCGCTGCAACGGCCCGCACAGACCCAGCTGATTTGGAAACAGCTGGAACACTCAACTTCTTGTTCAGCCTTAGTTTCTTGCCTCCCAAGAAGCTGCACATGTATATTATACAATTAAATATTAATAAAAAGTTAAAAATAAAAAATAAAAAAAAAATCTACCCAACCTAAAGAACACCAACTTTTATAAGATTGTTATCAACGGATCAATAGTCTTGCTCAAATGTCACGCATGCATATTCCATTTATTTATACGAATCAGTACATTATAAACTAAACTAATTACCAGGATCTTTAACTCCGTTCGCTATATAACAAACTGAGTTTATTTGATCGTAAGTAGAGAAAAAGATGAGCTTGCCTAGGAGAAGATATGGCGGCAATGGCAGAAGAAGCACAAAGAGAAGCCATTATTCTCACGTTGATGATGATGACCTTTCTTCAAGACTCAAAAGTGTTAGGAGAAGAAGAAGGGAGGAAGGAATGATGTATAAACTATTAAGTTCTTTGATGACAAAACTAGATTCTGCTTATCTGATTATCCCTATGGATAACGCAGTAAGCTTGCCCATTGGTCAACTATTCAACACGTGGCACCTTTGTCCCACCATATCTTTGATTCTCTATCTGAACATATCTATTATCAACCATGAGTTGCACAAAAAAAAAAAAATTAACTTGTATTTCAAGTGAACGGGCTTCAAAATAATACAAACCCATGCTAATTTGGGTCTTCCAGGTTTCAGAGAAGCTATGGGCCGTCAAGAAAAATGCTCTGTTTTACTTCTTCTTCATTTTTTTACCATATACCTCCTTCTAAAAATTAAAGTATTTTATCAGTGTTAAAAAATAGTTATATGGTGGTGACTAAGTGCTTTGTATAGACCTAACGACCAGACTAAATTATTTGGATTTAGGCAGAAACTAGCTATTAACATTTTTTATTTATTTATATTTATATTTATATTAGATATTTTATCTTATAGATTTAACAATAAATTTTATTTTGATGAATTATAAAAATTAGATATAAAAAAATCGTAATCAGAAAAATTTATAAACCAAGCTAATATTGTTACTTGATTTAACCGATTTACATCAATTTAGACTGTTTTTAAACAATATAAGACTGCTTAAATAATTTGAGCTGTTCACATCAGATTTTAGTAAAAGTCGTCATCGCTAGCCTAGGTGCTCGGTTAAACCGATTTTTAGAACATTGATGTTTTCTAAGCAAATTGAAATTGAAAACATGGAGTGGTACGGTTCAAGGACAACTATTTGTAATGATAGATGAATGCTCAGGGATCGAGTTACCAAGCAGAGGCTTTTCTCTTCTTTACCCCGACTTCCTCTACCCACGTCGTGAAAGTATATAGCTAAAATGGTGAACAAAGGTATTTTTTTTTTATTTTAAAAATAATATTTCTCTCTTAACCTCTTATTACATTCTAAGGTTTTGCTTTAGTTGTCATCATCATCAAGCGCAGCAAAACGGTTTTGGCTAAGCACATGCGGAGCTGTTCCAGATGTTGACAGCTTAACTTTTGCTTTTGAGACTTTTGCTTTTAAGAAAACTGCCTCTGTAACTTCCTCTGTACTTCTTGTCTCGCCAGTGAAAGTTGAAGATGACCGTTGGAGCTGTGTGTTTGCAGGCTGAGTTTGCTGCATACAGTGTTGGGCCCGTTTTGTGAAGTTTCTTGTGGGCTTGTGCTGTTACATGTGAGTTTGTCAGCATTCAGGGTACCAATATTGTCCATGAGGTGTTGCATGCTTGAGGTTAGGGGCAAAGGGCCTCTTCCAGTTAATAGACTTGAACAAAGCCATTTCTTTTTCGCTGAAGAACGTAGCTGTTCTTTAAACTCATCAGGCTGTGCTACGAGAAAGTTGTATTGTCTACGTCTACAACTCAATGCGAAAGCAGCGACAACGAACTCATCGTGTCCCAACAAGTCTCCCATGATTACCATCAAATTTGTCGTGTCAAGATTGTCAATTGCACAGCAAAGAGCGTCCATCAAAATCATCTCAAGTTTATCGTTTCGATCCCCTGCAACAATAAATATATATAATAGTTAAAAAAATATTAAAAGAAAATATTGAATAGAGAAAAAATGTTTAGTATGTGAACAGAGGATAAATAAAGTTAAAAATAATAATATGGGTTAAAACATTCAAATGACATTTTTTATGAAACGTACAAAATTTTGACATTAAATTTTCTAAACAATTTAGTGTAAATTACTTTTAACAAATTTAGAAGGTTAAAAAGAAAAAACAATTTTAGAAGGTTAATATCAAATGTTTCACCAACTGTGTTCTGAACAGTATCACTACAAGAATTTGTTAATATAGCCACCGATTAATTTGTTGCTATAAGACATAATCTGTAGCTAGAATTAAGAAGGCGACGGATAGCGACAGATTGATTCCTTGGCCTCAGCACCGACGCTAAACTCAATCCGTAGCCAATTTGTAGCCATCTAGCGATAAACTAGCTAAAGCAATTTCCGTAGCCAATGGCAACAACATAGCTACGACTTGTTCTTTTGCTAATTAGTAACGACTTTAGCTAGTAAATATCTGTAGCTATGTGACGCTACAGAATAATTCATAGCAAAAACATAATTAAAAAAAATATTAAAAATAATTAAATCACAATAAATTCTAATTTAAATAAAATATATGAAAATAAAATAATCTGACAATTAAGTTATAAAACTAAAATCTATTTATATATATTAAAATTAGTTTACAGAACTAAAACCGAAGTTTAAAAAAGAAAACACTAAACAGAAGCAAAAAAAACTAGACGGAAAATAAGTTAAACCTAGATCTAAATCCAAACATCGTCATCATCAGCCGCACCACCATGAAGCTTTGTCTTCACTCTGAGACTCTCCGGTAAACAGAGGCGGCTAACACCACCACCACCACGCCGTACGTCCTCTGTGTTCAAGCTCATGACCACCAACTCTGCTCAAGACAACCCTTCATGTACAAAAAACAAAACAAAATCAGAGAGAGAGAGCTTGACCACAAAAAATCAGAAAGAGAGATAGAGCTTGACCAGCGAGGTTCATGGCAAAGAGAGGCTAAGAACTTCCCTTTTATACATCTCTAGCGAGCTGAGCCATCAAAGTCTGGTCCTGCAGAACAACTGTCATAGAAAATAATAAATTCATAAATGCAGAAGAAAGACAGAGATTATTGATTATGAGAAGAAGGCACAAATAATAACATCTGAGTGAGCCATGAATTACAGAACGAGCTCAAACATACAGGAACACACACTAAGCTCCAAAAGCTAAAACAACACACCAGTTAACAAACTATGCTCATTAATTATGTACATAAATAACGCAACAAGACTTTGTTGGTAGTGCGACTTAAGTTTGGACAAAAATTAACATTTTTGGTCTTTGCTAACAGTTTATTCTTTTTAGCAGAGGAAAGGAGACTGACCCGTAACACAGAGAGAA
>NW_026619248.1:0-9193 GCF_000801105.2 Raphanus sativus | reverse complement strand
GAGAGGTGCATGGGAATTTGTGAGGTCAGTTGCTGCAGATTTGCGAGAGTCTGAGTTGATCATCTGCCCATGTATTGACTGTCGCAACGTAGATCGTCACTCAGCCAGTGTTATTGTGGATCATTTAGTAACTAGGGGAATGGATTTGAGTTACAAAATGAGGGAGGATTGGTATCACCATGGAGAAGTAATATCAGGGACTGACAGCAGAAGCAGTGCAAGTGAGAAGAGCAATGAGATTTTAGGGTTATACCAAGCAGCAGCGTATGTTGATGAAGAGTTTCTAAGGCATGGTGACTTAAGTGAGGTTGCTGAAGGTGAAGATAAGGCAGAAGATGAGTTTCTTGCTAAGCTAGCCGATGCAGAAACACCTCTGTATCCAAGTTGTGGTAACCACAGCAAGCTCTCTGCTATTGTTTCACTCTTTAGGATAAAGACTCAGAATGGTTGGTCTGATAGAAGCTTTGATCTGTTGCTTGAGACTTTGCCACAGATGCTACCGAAGGATAATGTCTTGCACACGTCCTTGTACGAAGTAAAGAGGTTCTTGAGATCTTTTGATATGGGTTATGAGAAGATACACGCCTGTGTGAACGACTGCTGTCTATTCAGAAAGGAGTTTGAGAAGTTAGACAAATGTCCGAAATGCAATGCATCAAGATGGAAGAGTAACTTGCGCACAGGTGATGTAAAGAAAGGTATTCCACAGAAAGTTCTTAGGTATTTTCCCATAATCCCACGTCTGAAGAGGATGTTCAGGTCAGAGGACATGTCAAAGGACTTAAGGTGGCATTTTAGTAATAAAAGCACTGATGGGAAAAGCAGACATCCGGTTGATTCTGTAACTTGGGATCAGATGAATGACAGATATCCTTCATTTGCCGCTGAAGAAAGGAATCTTCGGCTTGGGCTGTCCACTGATGGGTTCAATCCTTTCAGCATGAAGAATGTGAACTACAGTTGCTGGCCCGTTTTGCTTGTCATTTACAACCTGTCACCTGAAAAGTGTATGAAGGAGGAGAACATCATGTTGTCGTTGCTCATTCCTGGTCCAACCCAACCTGGTAACAACATTGATGTGTACTTAGAACCGCTTATAGAGGATCTTAACCACCTGTGGGAGAAAGGAGAGGTAACATATGATGCAGTCAGCCACACGACTTTCACATTAAGAGCAATGCTTCTCTGGACCATTCAGGATTTTCCAGCATATGGTAATCTCGCAGGCTGCAAAGTAAAGGGGAAAATGGGTTGTCCAGTGTGTGGGAAAAACACAGACACGATGTGGTTGACTAACTGCAGGAAGCACGTTTATATGTCCCACCGGAAAGGTCTTCCTCCCACACATCCTTATCGAGGAAAGAAAGCTTGGTTTGATGGGAAAGCAGAGCATGGGAAAAAAGGTAGAATTCTGAGTGGTCATAACATAAGTCATATACTCAGAAACTACAAGAATGATTTTGGAAAAGTGAAAGTAACTGGAAGGAAGAGGAAGATTAATGAGACGGTTGGATCAGACTCCAATACGGATGATGAATCCAGTGATTCAGAGGAAGAGGAAGAGGAAGAAGCAGTTGATGAGGAAGAGCTATCTAGATGGAAGAAGCGGTCAGTCTTTTTCAAGTTACCTTATTGGGAGGTATGTTTCTAATCTGAAGAGATATCAGTTTTTATGACCTGTGCAGTCACCACCTTTCTTTGACACTATTATCTTTGTTTGTTTTGTATAGGATCTACCGGTAAGACACAACTTAGACGTTATGCACGTGGAAAGAAATGTTGCTGCAAGCCTTATAGCAACATTGTTGCATTGTGGAAAATCTAAAGACGGTCTTAACGCGAGGAAAGATCTAGAACTGCTTGGCATTAGGAAGGATTTACATCCTCAACCCCGTGGAAAAAGAACATACCTTCCTCCAGCTCCTTGGTCTCTGTCCAGCAAAGAGAAAAAATTATTCTGCAAGCGGTTATCAGACTTCAGAGGTCCGGATGGTTATTGCTCAAATATATCAAGGTGTGTGAAGTTGGAAGAATCTAAGATATCAGGGTTGAAATCACATGATTACCATGTATTGATGCAACAGCTTCTTCCGGTTGCTATCAGAGGTATCAACTGAGTCTTTAAACTTTGTATTAGTCAAGATTTAGATGTCCTGATGCAACAGCTTCTCCATTTATAATTTGGACAGGGTTATTACCTAAAGGTGTTAGGATAGCTATTCGACGCCTCTGTGCTTTCTTCCATCATCTCTGTCAGCGGGTAATTGATGTAGACAAAATTACAGCAATGGAGGAGGAAATTGTGGAAACACTCTGCATGTTTGAGCGTTTTTTTCCTCCAAGTTTCTTTGATATAATGGTGCATTTGGTAGTTCATCTAGGCAGGGAAGCTCGGTTATGTGGACCAGTTCATTTCCGTTGGATGTACCCATTTGAGAGATTCATGAAGGTGCTGAAAGACTTTGTCAGAAACCTTGCAAGGCCAGAGGGTTGTATTGCTGAAGCGTATCTCGCAGAGGAATGTGTTAGGTTTTGCAGTCAGTTCTTGAAAAAAACAACAGGTTATGAGGAGAAACCTGATAGAAACGCTGAGTATGAGAGTAGCTCTATTCTTGAAGGTCGTCCAATATCTGCTGGCACTTGTTGTGTTCTTTCTGAGAAGGATATGAGCATTGTACATCTTGCTGTGATTCAGAATATGACTATCGTCGAACCTTATGTGGAGTAAGTCTTTCAAAGCTACTTTTTGTTTTGTAGTTACTGCGGGTTGTTAGTTTATTAAGTTGCTAATACTCTGTTTGAATCCTTTTGAAGCATGCATCTACAGCATCTACAAGACACTAATGAAAAATGTAGACGTGATGCAACAATATTATGGAGAATGCATTCACAGAAATTTGCTTCTTGGTTAAAAGAGCAGGTAGTTCTCATAATATGATCAACAATTTAGTTTCCTGGCTTTGGCTATACATATGTATTGACACAACATATCTTTTTATAGATACCTATTAGCTCAGACCATCACGACGAGACACTCAAATGGCTGGCCTACGGACCTCGTGTTAGCTCTAGGTCTTACACTGGTTACATAGTTAATGGTCTGCGGTTCCACACGATTTCAGTTGACAGACAAAGCCAGAACAGTGGTGTTCTATATGAGGCAACAGCTATGTGTAGATCAAGTGCAAAAGATACTTCGCAGATGGTTGACTTGGTAACATACTATGGCAGAGTGTTGGAGATTCTGCTGATCGATTACAATACATTTTACATTCCTGTATTTCGCTGTCAGTGGGCAAATATAGGTAACGGAGTCAAGGTAGAAGATGGCTTCACACTAGTGAACCTCAACCAAAGTCAAATGGCTTATGCTAGAGATCCATACATCCTCGCCTCACAAGCAAAGCAAGTCTTTTACTCAAGAGTAGATGAGTCATCAAGTTGGTATGTAGCTATGAGAGGGCCTACAAGAAGATACCGTGAGGAAGATGCTGAGGATGGACATTTGGATGTTGGTCCAATGCCAGCAGTAGTGGCCATGGATGTTGATGATTTAGTTGATGAATCTAGAAATGCCAGAGCTGACTGTGAAGGAATATATGTTTGAAAAGGAGAAGTTGTGATTTTTTGGATGATGGCCATAAGTTGTGATTTTTTGGTTGATGGCCATAACTTGATTTTTTGTTTATATTGGAGAAGTTGTGATTCCAGATTCCTGCCCATAATCTGATTTTTTTGGTTTATTGGAGAAGGTGGGATATAAGATAATGGGCAGGAATCTGTGTATGTGAATTGTGTTATGGAATTATCTATTTCTGATCAGTTGCTTTGAGTGTGTTTTGCGTGTTGTTTGTTTGTGTTTTGGAAGTATCTAATTCTTGTTTGTTGTTTGTTTCTTACATCTGATTTTCTTTCATACTTACCAACTCTTTTCTATTTCAGCAGGAGTGAACTAAGATGGGAAACCAGAGGAACAAGCGTGTGCCCAAGCGTGTGCCCAAGCGTGCGAAGAAGCAGACAGATGTAGAAATGGAGGTTGCAGATGAAGAGCAATTCATCGAACATATAACAACCAGAGCAGTCTCAGATGAAATGGTGGAAGAAGCACAGGAGTTGGGGGAGGAGAATCAGAATGAAATGGAGGAAGAAGCACAGGAGTTGGGAGAGGAGAATCAGAATGAAATGGAGGAAGAAGCACAGGAGTTGGGAGAGGAGATTCAGAATGAAATGGAGGAAGAAGCACAAGACTTGGGGGAGGAGAATCAGAACGAAATGGAGGAAGAAGAGGAAGCTGTTGCTGGAGCTGATGGAGTGCAGACTCAGACTGACACAGCTAGTACATCACAACGTAAAAGACGTCGAGGACCTACAAAGATGAAACACATTGCCAAGGATCCAAATGAACGGCAACATGTCGACTTCACAGATATGGGGGATCCCTGTGGTCCAGGTTCAGTATTGTTATCCTCTTACTTGGGTCCCTTAGTACGTGAACATGTGCCGGTGATCATTGATAACTGGAGACAAGTCAGTGAAGAAATCAAGACTGTTCTTTGGAAATCTATTGAGGTAAACATATTTTTTTTTACTTTTACTTCCAATCCATTTAACTTGTATTTTAATATGTCTCATTGCTGACTGCAGATGAGGTTTGATTTGGACGAAGACTTCAAAAAGGTTGCTGTGTTTAAACAGATGGGATGTTTGTGGAGAGCATCCAAATCACGTCTGGTAACATCTGTTAGGAAAGCTCCAACTATTAAAGCTAGGATGAGCCTGCAACCAAACAATGTAACTACAGCTGAATGGCGTAAATTTGTCAGAGATAAGACCAGTCAAGCCTTTAAGGTTGTCAGCGACTCTTACAAAGAAAGAAGACAGAAGCAGATTCCTCACACCTGCGGCCGTAAAGGCATGGTCAGGCTGAGAGAAGATTTGGTCAAGTCTAGCGAAGATCCATCAAAAGTGTCGAGGCTACGAGTTTGGGTGAAATCACGAACAAAGAAGGATGGTACTCCTGTCAATGTTAATGCAGCTGAAAAGATTGTAAGTTTTAATCTTTCATATTGCTTCTAAGAAGTTGGATTGGCTGGTTGCTGCTTTGTGGTTATTGAAATTTTAATGTCTTTCCAGAAAAAGGCATCAGAGATCGAACTTGAGGGTCATGCCGATTCAACGACAACGAATCCAAAGCATGATATGCTATCTCAGATATTGGGACCTGATCAACCTGGGCGGTTGCGGGCGATGGGCAGAGGCATTAGCATGACCAAATTGAATTGTTTACAGGTTAAGGACAGCTATATCGCTGCAATGGAACAAAAACAGGTGTACATGCAGGAACAGGTTAATGATTTACAGAAGGCCCTTCGCAGAATGAATAATCAGGGACCTGCAACTGATGTCAGTGAAAACCAGGTATGAATTGAGTTCATCTGCCTTACTCTATCTATGGAATTGTATATATGAATTGGTTTGACATTGCTTGTTCTTCATGTAGAGTGTAAATAATACCAGATCACTTCCCAAGTGTTATCTGGTTGACTGGGCTTCTGTCGATGTGAAAGTTGCTGAGGGAAGGGTGGTTTCAGCTGAAGCTGATGAGTTAGTTAATGGGATTCCTTTAGGGCCTCACGCGGTGAAGGTTTTAGTTGAAACTGCAATAAAAGCAGACACCTTTTTATGGCGCCCTGCACAGAATATGTTTACTTTGGAGGATGCAGTTGGCGAAATGATTGCATGGCATTCTGATCACTGTATTGTTGCAACAGCAGGTCTCATTCCAGAGGACAATGCTCCTAACGTTAAGTTTCTTCTCCCTCTGTAGCTGATTATGTTTTCTCTCTATACATGAGTATGATTCTGAGTCCTTTTTATCCCGTCTTTGTTGTCTTTGGCAGAGCCCCTTCACAGGTTCAGTTAACAAATGCAAACTCATGGACTATATAAAGAAGGAGGAAGTGGTTGCTGTAGGCCGATGGCAGACAAAAGAACCAAAATCATTGGTCAATGGACTCCCTCTTGGTCCTAATGCAGTAAAAGTTTATGTTGATGAGGTCCTAAACCCAACGGCATACATATGGAGGCCTACTGTAGGAAAGACAACTATGGAGGATTTTATGAACTGTTATGTAGCATGGCCTGCAAATTGCGTTGTGTTTGAATCGGATATGACAGATTCTCCTCGTCGTCAACAATCAGATTCTAAAGCAGTGAGTTCATCTTCTAAGAATCAGAAGTCTCCATTAACACCACCAGCTCCTAAGAAACCATTTACTCCAGCATCTCCTCTACGCAGATCTGAGGTACTTTCTTTTCTTCAATTAGTTGATTTGTTCTGGGATGATGCTTGAATTTTGGCTTCGATTTTGCTTTGTGTGATTCCAGCGTAACAAATTCAAGCCAAATCAAAAAATCCAGCTGCTGGATATATCTGGAAACAATGTCGTCGTCGCTGAAGGACGATGGTCTTCGAGTAATCCTGAGCATCTTGTCCACTTTCAGGCATTGGGGCTTGGTGCTTGTAGAGTCTTTGTGGATGTTGTCAAGGTGAAAGATGCAGCTGTGTGGAGGACTTCGTCGGAGATCGAGTATATGGAAGATGCACTAGGCAGCTGTCTTGCTTGGCCAGAGGATAAAATTATAACGGTGAGAGTTGTGTTTATTTTGCGTTCTTTCTCACATGTTCTCTTGCATCCGTATGAAAATGTAAAAAACTAAGGTTATATGTCTTTATTTACAGGTTTGACAAAAGACCAAAAGGAGCATGGTGACTTGGTGTTTCCTGTTTAGTTAAGTTCTTGTTCTTTGCTGTTTCAGAACATGGCTTTGTATTTCAATGACTCGTGTGTTTCTCTTTTTCATGTACTCGGTTGAAAAATTTAATCTATGTATGGTTTGGATGATTTTACTAAATTAAGACTTTATGTTATTGTGTTTGATCCATTTTATCATTTCAATTTTACAAAAGCCCAATAAACTAAATGTCCATTTGTTGGTTCAGCTAGAAAATCACTATTTTCAATTTAGGGTAATGATAGGGGTTAGGATTCTCATGTTTTTTTTGTGATTAGGTTTAGAGATTTCTTTTAAGGTTTATTCCACTTATAGTTTTCAGGTCTTTTTCAAGATGCTATAACACACACTAAGACAAAATGATATGTTAATCACAAAACATATGATGTAGTTCCCCTTTCCACATTATCTTTGTTGTGAAAGTGTTAGCATATGTAGTGTTGAGTTTGAGGATTAGGGTATATTGGTGTAGTTAAAGTGTTTTGTGGTTTATATTTTGACAAATTGATGCTAAAATTAGATTTATATTTTAAAATCATGATTATAAATTTTTACAATTTTTTTACATATTTTTAAAATAATTTTAAATACCCAGAAACATAATTTCTCTTCTTTTTTTAGTAGCCATCGATTTGATATAAGATCAAAGGCCCATAATCCACCATCCATCTATCCTCGTCCTCTCTTCCTATTGGTTGATTATTTTAAGGCAAGGATTCTAATCATGTCCGTTCGTAAATGTTAATCTAACGGTTCACAATTGTTTTTGTCTTTTATCTCCTTCCTTCTCCACCGCAACCTAGGTTACAGAGTTATCTCAAACAACCGCAATTCTCTCTGTGCCACCACGAGCCCACTTCGACCCACCACTAATCACTGTCTACACATCACCATTCCATCTCAAACAACCATGAATCTCTCTTAAGCAACCTCGATTTCACTCTCTGGGTTTCCATCGAACTCATCCATATCAATAGGTCTGCGCCCTCTAACGCCTAAACCCTAGATTTAACTCATCCTTATGATTATTATACATTTCTCTAATTAAAAAGGTAACAACTCTTAACAGATCCTTAAAGATTCGAAGCCTTAGAGATCTGGGTTTGGAACTTCTTCAAAGGTCAGAGATATTCGATTTCCATTTATTCTTCTTCAAATATCATCTTCGATTTATTATTTCTTCTTCAAATTATGTGTATTGTAACCGTATAGATCTATCTAACTACTGTTAAGTTTTCATTTTAAGTTAAGATATTCATAATCAAATATCAATTACAGTTCTAACTTGTGTTAACTTTACAGTCTAGAATTCTAATGGAAGGAAGGAAGATCATCGTATGTGCTCTGCCGGCATCTGGAGTGAGACCACAACTACTCCAAAAACAAAAACCACAACAAGAAGCACTCAACACAGAACAACAACGAGGACAGTCCTCGGGTGGGAATGATGTGGAGGAGATAACCAGAGCAGAGTTCAGGGGCGGGAATGATGTGGAGGAGATAACCAGAGCAGAGTACAGACGCTCTCTTGGCTACTTGACACACATTGAGGAACCTGAAGAAGACATCGACCCAATGTTCAGAAACTCGTCTCTTATGAGACACATACGACAAGCACAAGGACAGTCCTCACGAAACAAGTCTGGCCGTCATTACTAATTGTTGTTTATGTATGTTGTTTATGTATGTGTTTCTTTGCTATATGATTAATCAATTGTCAGCATCATAATGCTTTTCCCATATTTCTATTTTCGTTACAATTACTAAAAAATCTTATTTTCATTTCTCCTTTTTCCAATATTTTGCATTTCAATAACCCAAAAAATAAACAAAATTCAGTAAATCAAACCAACAAATGTGTCAATATAGAAAAAATCGTATATTCAGTGTTAGCTATGAATATAAACTTCCCAGCACGAGAAAAATGCTGTATTAAACTTTCCAATGGCTTACGTACATTGCTATTACAGGATCAAAAATACTGAGTTACAAAAACGTAATCCATGACAAAAAATAATTGTCATAAGAAAATATTTTATAGCACACAGAAACTGCCACATAAATATTTAAAATAGCTAAAACCAGTCGCTATAAATAAGTTTAATATAACAAAGCAAAAATGCTATAATATCTCTAAATTGTTACAGCACGCGAAAAACGCTACGCTAGGAGGGGGGTCTATTATAGCTGCGGCTGTCACGGCGTTCTTCGAAACGCTATGAAAACGATATGATAGCGTTTTTCGGATGCTAATAATACACATATTTGTTGTAGTGTAATCTGGAATCATCTGGATAGAAGGTGGCATATCTTCTTGCTCACAACACTTATGAGATTTATTCAACTTCCTGGTTATTCTCCACTGATTAGTGGTTCCAAATAAAGCTTCTTAGATCGT
>NW_026619247.1:0-9199 GCF_000801105.2 Raphanus sativus | reverse complement strand
TGCTCTGACCATCTTTGTGGGAACCGAAATTCGCACTGTCGATTTTAGTTAAGTTAATCGAAGGAAAACTAAGTAAACCTAGTTTTCCCTGAAGGCTCGGATTCTCTGCGATAACCAAACGAAATTGATAGAAAAAGCAACGTAGCGGAAAAATTGCACTAAGGCGTTTTATTGAATAGATGGTACAATATTCTTCCGAAAAAGGGAAGTAGAGAAACGCTGAAGCGAAAAACGACGGAAATAAAGGAGACAAAACGTTCTAAGCTTTGCTCCGCTAGTCTAACTCCTAAGTCCTAAGCTAGCAGGAATTCTCTAAGTCCCTAAGTTTCGGATTTGCTCTCTCTCTGAGATTTTTTGCTCTGCCTTCTTCCTCTCCCAAAGCTCCTTTATATACTCCTCCTTATGACGGTCTAACCTTCTTCTGGGCCGCAGGGCGGGCTTCTTTCCATTTTCGTCGGCCTCCATGTTTTTCGGGAAACTTGACATTTTATCCTTCCGGAAATTTAACATTTATCTTGTTATGTAAAGATAAACGTAAATCGTCGTATCTATCTTAGATAATCGTAAACGGACTGTCCGATCGTGTTTGGTCCCTTTCGGGCCGTTTCCAGGACTTCCGTGGTTTTCTACGATCTCTCCGGAAGTTCTTCATTCGTTCGTAGAGTTGAGACGAGTGGTGTCTTAAGATAACCATCGCTGTTTCGTACGAAGAATTTAAGATCTTCCTTCCTGTCGATACCTTACGAGTTTCCGAAGTTTTCCCGACGGTCCTAGATTGGAGTAAGAACCGGAGTTTCGTATGCGGAATCTCAATGATTCGTCCTGCGAGGACTTGGGAAAGACTCGAAATACAGACTTCCGATGGCCGGGGACTGGGATTCGTGTACGAAAGATCGTCATCCGAAGACCCGAGCCAGCACGGGGCTAGCCGCCCGCGACCACGGCCAGCACGGGCGCTAGCCGCCGGCGGCCACGGCCAGCACGGGCGCTAGCCGCCGGCGGCCACGGCCAGCACGGGGCTAGCCGCCGGCGGCCACGGCCAGCACGGGCGCTAGCCGCCGGCGGCCACGGCCAGCACGGGGCTAGCCGCCCGGCGGCCACGGCCAGCACGGGCGCTAGCCGCCGGCGGCCACGGCCAGCACGGGGCTAGCCGCCCGGCGGCCACGGCCAGCACGGGCGCTAGCCGCCGGCGGCCACGGCCAGCACGGGGCTAGCCGCCCGGCGGCCACGGCCAGCACGGGCGCTAGCCGCCGGCGGCCACGGCCAGCACGGGGCTAGCCGCCCGGCGGCTACGGCCAAGGGTCGACTGCTCGGCTCCTTCGGTTCACGGGTGTTCGCGTTCGTTTTTCGGAAGGTTTTTCGTATGACAAATAGACTTAGCCGTTGATTTCGAGATAACCGTTTTTGACCCCAACAGTTAGCCCCCCAGCATGCAAGATGCGGGAGCGATTTTGTGTGCGAAAGATTTGAAAATCGAAATTTTCGGCTAGGAATATTTTATTCCGAAAAACTCTACCACCTTTGATTTCTTATAAGTAGCACCTCATCTCCCTCTCATTTTTCACTCACTCCCTTTTCTCAAATTTCAGAAAACATGGCTTTCTCTCCAAATGAAAAGAAGGATTCCGATGTTGAAATGAGTGAAGCTAAC
The DNA here is from genome assembly GCF_000801105.2 of Raphanus sativus. NCBI lineage: Eukaryota > Viridiplantae > Streptophyta > Magnoliopsida > Brassicales > Brassicaceae > Raphanus > Raphanus sativus. The sequence continues at coordinate 7,548 of NW_026619247.1, read as the reverse complement.
CAGGCCTCGCCGGCGCAGGATACTCCTGCTCTTACGCAGACGTTCGTCGAGGGGTTCAGTTCTTTTCAGGAAAAGATGGAGCGACGCCGTGCCGAGATGGAGTCTAGCGTGGCAGGTCCTAGTGCTACTTCCGTGGTTCCGACTCCCGGATCCGATGTCACTTTAACTCCGGATCCTGCGGCCTTGGTTCTTGGACCCGATGTTACTCCAGTCCCGATCTCCACACTTCCAGCCTCTGGACCCGATGTCCCTTTGCTTGCTGGAGAAATTGTTGTTTCGGAGCAAGCACCCGATGTCCAGGCTCGTCCGGAGGGTTCTCCTTTGGCGCCGATAGTGGTTTCGGAGGATGCGGTGGAAGTCATGCCTCCTCCTCCAGAGAAAAAGAGGGAGATCGTCTTGGGACTTCCTGCATCCAACGCTGTTCCACCATCGAGGGGACGTTCAAGAGCTGGGGCTGTCGGATCAGCGAAGAGAAAAAGGTGTACTAGGAGTGAGGAAGGCGAGGTTTCGGCGAGATTATCGCAGCATCGCTCCAAGGTATTTTGTGAAAACCTTTTTTCCTTTGCTATCCCCATGATTCTTACATTCTCTCGCGTGATCAGTTTGTGTCGTTGATCGACGGGATGCTTGGAGATTGCGGACTGGAAGTTACACGCTTGTCCAAAGAGTTGGATTCGTCGCGGGAAACTCTGAAGCGTACCGAGGCTGTGCTTCAATCGATTGAGAGCACTCATGCTGCCCAGACATCATCGCTTGAAGCTAGGATCAGCGATCTCGAGCGTGATCTGGGAAAGACTGTGAGCTCGCTGCTCAAAGCGAAGGAGGAAAAGAAGAGCAAGTCCTCGGAAGTTCGACGTCTGAAGCGGCGGATCCAGCGCTTTGAGGAGACGGGAACTTGCACTGCGGTGGAGCTTGCCGGCCCGTCATCCTCGGGTACCCTGGTCCCGGGTTCGGAAATTCCAGAGGTCCAGGATGCTAGAGTTGCTGCGGACAAGGATGGTGAGGAAGTCGGCGAGGGCAATGGCGAAGCCGTTCTTGCTTTGGGTGAGTCGGAAGATGAAGGCGGTGTCCCGGAGGACGCCTAGGTTGATCAATCCCTGAGGGGATTTTTATTTTGATTGTATTTTGGCCGTTGGCCATCATGTATGGTTTCGGGACTGGCCGTTGGTGGCTTTGAATCCCTGCCCTTTTTAGGGCGCTGTATTGAAGTCGCGGCACGCGTTTATAAAATATTTTGCGTTTTTAGAACTTCTGTTTGTCGAAGTTAGAGGGGCAGGGTGTGAGTTGTCGTCTCATTCCTGCCTCCCTGATGATCACCGTATCCGTAGTTTGTACAAAGCGAGATTTTCCTGCGGTTTACGATCTACGCGAAAATTCGTGGAAACGTACAGACTTGAGTGAAGAGACAAGTTTTGGGATCTCGCGTCGTTGACGCTTTGCCTATGAGATGTTAAGATACCAGCAAGGCTGGGTTTAGGGCACGACCTAGGTTTACTCTCAGACTGAGGCTGTGCGATGACAAATCGGCTTTCGTTTTGCCTGTTCGTGATTTTAACCTGATTCGTACCGTTTTAAAATCCGCGAAGTGGTATCGGCTTATATGATTTGTATGGGCACGAATCGAGCTACTTCCTTTACGAAGTGCTGAACCAAATTTGGATTTTTTGTATAGCGCGCTATGGGATCCTTGTCGGATGTAAAAGAGCCTACCCTTAGGTGGCTTGTCTGTTTAGGACGTTAGAGTTCGTTTGTTGTGATCAGCAACAACGATATGATGCCGTTTAGAAGGCGTGTGAAAGTTCTAATCGAAAAACGGATGTTCGAGCACGAAGCGACGTCTCGCAGTGCTTTGAAGTTTGTTTTTCTTATGCCATAGAGGACTTATGGGCTTTTTAGAAATCGCGGAATGTTTCCGGGCGATAGTTTTATGGATACTGGATTCATTGTTAAGGCCGTTAGGCGAATTGATTGTGGAAAGTTTTCGAAAGTTCGGTTTTTTCGAAAATTGCGGGGGCGTGCGGGTGTACGCACCCCACTCCCCCCTTTTTGAATCGGGGGGATAGCTGAACCCACCGGTTGGCGAGTTGCCTACGTACCTCTTTCGAGGATCAAGCCAGCTCGTAGTTCTGTTGTCCACGTTTGCGCTCTAGTGGTAGTATTTCTTGAGGTGCATAGCATTCCAAGTTCTCGGGATTTTTACGTCTTGCATGTTCGCGATTTGGTACGAACCTGGTCGGACGACTTTTATGATTTTGTATGGTCCTTCCCAGTTTGCTCCCAGTTTTCCTGCGTTTCGTTCAGCAGTGTTTTGGAAGACTTTTCGCAAGACCAGTTCACCCTCTTTGAATCTTCGATGACGCACGTTCGCGTTGTAGTATTTTGCGGCGGCCTGCTGGTAATTTTGAATTCGGATGAGGGCTTGGTCGCGACGCTCGTTGATGAAGTCAAGATTATCCAGCAGCATGGCATTATTCAGATCTTCCCGTTCGGGAAGAAATCTCCCCCGTACGCCGGGGAATTCTACTTCCGCCGGAATCACGCATTCTGCTCCGTAAACGAGAGCGAATGGAGTTTCCCCCGTTGCTCGTCTCGGAGTGGTTCGATGAGACCAAAGGACCCCTTCGAGTTCTTCTGCCCACCGTCCTTTTTTGGCTTCCAAGCGTTTTTTCAATCCGTCTAGGACGGTTTTGTTTATGGTTTCAGCCTGTCCATTGCACTGCGGGTATCTGGGAGTAGACTTGTTAAGTCGTATTTTCCATTTTTCGCAGAATGCCTCGAATCGAGTGGAAATAAACTGGGACCCGTTGTCCGTTACGATCTCGTATGGGACACCGTGTCTGGTTATGATGTTTTTCCAAACGAAGTTCTCGACTTGCACGTCTTTGATACTTGCGTAGGATTCTGCTTCCACCCATTTTGAAAAGAAATCAGTGAGGACCAGCAGGAAACGTTTTTGTTTTGATTTATGCATTGGTCCGACGATATCCATTGACCATCGCATGAAAGGGTACGGAGACGAGATAGAAGAGAGGATCTCGGCGGGCTGATGAATTGTCGGGGCGTGCCGCTGACACTTCTCGCATTTCCGAGCGTACTTCTCGCAATCCTTTACCATAGTTGGCCAGTAGAATCCGTGGCGTTTTATTTTTGTTGCGAGAGACCTTCCGCCGGAGTGGTTTCCGCATGATCCGGAATGAACCTCTTCCATGATTTTTCTCGCCTTCTCTCCTTCTGCGCAAGTCATAAGAGGTCCGGAGAATCGCCATTTGTAGATTTCGCCTTCCACGGTTACGTATCGTGCTGCCTGGATTTTTATTTTCCGGGCTGCCCATTTCTCCGCGGGTAGGGTACCATCTACGATGTAGGCTTTGATAGGTTGTAACCAGGGAGCGTCGCAGCCATAGTCTGTTTGGTCTGCGTCGTCTTCCGGTTGATCTTCGTTTTCTTCCGCGTCTTCGATCTGTGTTCTGATCAGGTTGGCGATCACCGGCGGTCCGATGCTTGGATGCTCTATGAATTCGACGGGAATTATTCTCTTAAGCCCTGGATCCGAGCTTGAGGCGAGAGCGGCTAAAGCGTCAGCTTGGACGTTTTCCGAGCGGGGAATCCTGGTTAGCGCAAATTGCTGAAAATCGTGGGCCAGGTCCTGGACGACCTTCAGATATGCGTTCATCCTTTCATCCCTTGCTTCGTATTCTCCGCTGAACTGGTTTGCGACTAACTGAGAATCGCAGTAAGCGTGAATGTTTTGGATCTTCAGCCCCTGGGCCAGTCGCAGGCCCGCAATTAGCGCCTCGTATTCTGCTTCGTTGTTGGATGCATGAAAATCCAAGCGGAATGATTGCTCGAGGATTTCTCCTGTCGGCGAGGTGAGCCGGATCCCGATTCCAGATCCTTGCTTGGTCGAAGATCCATCGACATGGAGATCCCATGTTGACCCTGGATCCTCGTTAATCAAATCCGTCGTGGGTAATTCTACCAAGAAGTCCGCGAGTACCTGCGATTTCGTGCAGGTCTTCGGACGATATTCGATATCGTACTCGCTTAGTTCGATCGCCCACTTCGCGAGTCTACCAGACTGGCTTGGACTGTGTAGAATCGTCCGTAACGGAAAGGTGGTAAGTACCACGATGGTATGAGATTGGAAATACGGTCTAAGTTTTCTTGCCGAAGTTATGACAGCGAGTGCCAATTTTTCCATCAGCGGATACCGAGTTTCGGCATCTAGTAATGTTTTACTAATGTAGAAGACCGGTTTCTGTTCTCCGAATTCTTCTCGAATCAGGACGCCACTGACTGCTGATGTGGATACTGCGATGTAGAGGAACAAGGGCTCTCCGACTACGGGCTTTGCGAGGATAGGAGGGGTGGCCAGATACTGCTTCAGCTGTTGGAAAGCTTTCTCGCAATCCTCGACCACTCGAACTTTTTGTTCCCCTTTAAGGTTTCGTAGAAAGGGAGACACTTATCCGTGGAGCGCGAGATGAATCGGTTTAAGGCCGCGACTCGTCCCGTTAGCCTCTGGACTTCCCGCTTGGTTCTCGGGGAAGCCATTTCTATCAGTGCGTTGATTTGTTTCGGATTGGCCTCTATTCCGCGGAATGTTACGAGGTAACCGAGAAATTCTCCCGACGCCACGGCGAATCTGCATTTTGATGGATTGAGTTTCATTTTGTGCTGGTTCAATCTCTCAAAGCATTCCTCTAGGTGGACTACGTGATCGCGTTCGTCAAGAGATTTTACCAACATATCGTCGATATACACCTCCATGGTTTTTCCGAGTTGCTCGGCAAACATCCGATTGACGAGTCGCTGATACGTGGCGCCGGCGTTCTTAAGACCGAAAGGCATTACTTTGTAGCAATAGGTTCCTCGGTCGGTAATGAATGCTGTCTTCTCGCGGTCTTCGGGATTCATCATGATTTGATTGTAACCGGAGAACGCGTCCATGAACGATAGGAGTTTGTTTCCTGCGGTTGCCTCGACTAGACGGTCGATGTGCGGAAGCGGAAAACAATCCTTCGGGCACGCTTTGTTGAGATCGGTAAAGTCAACGCATACTCGCCATTTCCCGTTCTTTTCTTGACGACGACGGGATTGGCGAGCCAGTCGGGATATCTTACTTCTGTTATTGATCCAACTTTGAGGAGTCTTTCGACTTCCTCATTGACCGCAGTTGCCCGTTCGGGGCCTAACTTTCGCCTCTTTTGTTTTACGGGTTTGTGGGTTGGATCAATGTTGAGTTCGTGACATGTTATGTTAATGTCGATTCCCGGCATATCTTCCGCAGCCCAAGCGAACGTGTTAAGGTTCTTCTTGAGACATGCGATGAGTTCTGCTTTCAACGGATCGCGAAGATTGGCTCCAATCTCTACGCACCGCTCTGGGTTAGTCTCATCGAGGCAGACCGAAATTACAGGTTCGCAAGTGGGCTCACGTTTCCCTTCCAGGACCTCAGCTCTTTGCGATTGCCAGAAGATTTCTGGAGGGTCCTGCGATGCTGGTTCGTGGGTTGCTTGCTTTTTTGGTTTAGTTTCGGGCTCAGAGTTTTTCCGTTTTAACCCGGCGGTCAAGCAGACTTGCGGTGCTTTACGATCTCCTTGTATCGTTTCCACTCCGGAGAGGGTCGGAAATTTGAGGCACAGATGGTAGTCGAGGGGATCGCTCGCATGGAATTTAACCACGGAGTTCCGACGATCGCGTTATATGCTGCTGGACCGTCGACTACCAAAAATTCTGCCGTCTTTGTGACGCTCCCGGCTCTGACCGAAAGGTCGACCGAGCCGAGGGTCATTGTGATGTTTCCTGAGAGTCCGATTATCGGATTGGGATCGTCCGTGATAGCGTTTAGGTCGATTCCCATCCTCTCGAGGGTGTTTTTATATATAATATTGGTCGAGCATCCGGTGTCGACCAATATTCTCGCTACGTCGATGTCCTGGATCGTTAGTCTGATAACGAGGAGTTCGTCGTGAGGTTTGGCTTGACCAGCCGTTGCTCTATCCCGAATGACACGATGTTGCGGACAGGTGATGTGGCCATGCTGTTGTTATCAATCGTAGGTTTTTGAGTAAGAGAATCCGACCCCCCCCTCCTTCTAGCGCCAAACTGTGGGAACCGAAATTCGCACTGTCGATTTTAGTTAAGTTAATCGAAGGAAAACTAAGTAAACCTAGTTTTCCCTGAAGGCTCGGATTCTCTGCGATAACCAAACGAAATTGATAGAAAAAGCAACGTAGCGGAAAAATTGCACTAAGGCGTTTTATTGAATAGATGGTACAATATTCTTCCGAAAAAGGGAAGTAGAGAAACGCTGAAGCGAAAAACGACGGAAATAAAGGAGACAAAACGTTCTAAGCTTTGCTCCGCTAGTCTAACTCCTAAGTCCTAAGCTAGCAGGAATTCTCTAAGTCCCTAAGTTTCGGATTTGCTCTCTCTCTGAGATTTTTGCTCTGCCTTTCTTCCTCTCCAAAGCTCCTTTATATACTCCTCCTTATGACGGTCTAACCTTCTTCTGGGCCGCAGGGCGGGCTTCTTTCCATTTTCGTCGGCCTCCATGCTTTTCGGGAAACTTGACATTTTATCCTTCCGGAAATTTAACATTTATCTTGTTATGTAAAGATAAACGTAAATCGTCGTATCTATCTTAGATAATCGTAAACGGACTGTCCGATCGTGTTTGGTCCCTTTCGGGCCGTTTCCAGGACTTCCGTGGTTTTCTACGATCTCTCCGGAAGTTCTTCATTCGTTCGTAGAGTTGAGACGAGTGGTGTCTTAAGATAACCATCGCTGTTTCGTACGAAGAATTTAAGATCTTCCTTCCTGTCGATACTTTACGAGTTTCCGAAGTTTTCCCGACGGTCCTAGATTGGAGTAAGAACCGGAGTTTCGTATGCGGAATCTCAATGATTCGTCCTGCGAGGACTTGGGAAAGACTCGAAATACAGACTTCCGATGGCCGGGGACTGGGATTCGTGTACGAAAGATCGTCATCCGAAGACCCGAGCCAGCACGGGGCTAGCCGCCCGGCGGCCACGGCCAGCACGGGCGCTAGCCGCCGGCGGCCACGGCCAGCACGGGGCTAGCCGCCCGGCGGCCACGGCCAGCACGGGCGCTAGCCGCCGGCGGCCACGGCCAGCACGGGGCTAGCCGCCCGGCGGCCACGGCCAGCACGGGCGCTAGCCGCCGGCGGCCACGGCCAGCACGGGGCTAGCCGCCCGGCGGCCACGGCCAGCACGGGCGCTAGCCGCCGGCGGCCACGGCCAGCACGGGGCTAGCCGCCCGGCGGCCACGGCCAGCACGGGCGCTAGCCGCCGGCGGCCACGGCCAGCACGGGGCTAGCCGCCCGGCGGCCACGGCCAGCACGGGCGCTAGCCGCCGGCGGCCACGGCCAGCACGGGGCTAGCCGCCCGGCGGCTACGGCCAAGGCCAGGGTCGACTGCTCGGCTCCTTCGGTTCACGGGTGTTCGCGTTCGTTTTTCGGAAGGTTTTTTGTATGACAATAGACTTAGCCGTTGATTTCGAGATAACCGTTTTTGACCCCAACAG
>NW_026619246.1:0-9200 GCF_000801105.2 Raphanus sativus | reverse complement strand
GCCCAGAGACGTCTGAGCTAGCGACGTATATTGTGTGGTGCGGGGTGCAGAGACGTTTGCATATCGACGCATATTGGTGGAGTGCGGAGGTCCAGAGATGTCTGGACTATCGACGCATATTATGATATCGTATATCCGTATGAGGAGAACGCATGGTGTGTGGACTAGCTATGTACCATCAGCGTATTGTTTGTTTTGTGTGATGTGCTAGGCATCTTGTGTTGACATGAAGCAATAAAAGAGACATGATCAAGGATGAATAAAGAAGAGAAGGAGTCACTCGGATGAAGAAATAAGCTTTGGATCAGTGCAGACTTGTGACGCAAGTCTATCCGTACACTCTTGGGTCTCAAGCTACAAGTGCGACATCAAGAGAAGCTATGGATACTTGTTTAAATTAAATGAGAAGCAAAGGAGGCAGAGGGAGCCGTTGGTGAGACAAGACAAAGGAAGGAGGCAAGGTGATAATAAAATAAGATAAAGATCACATGTTCTCCCTACCGTTTGGAATGGTCTCTCTCATGGCACAGACCTGTCCCTTTCTATCATCAGTCCGCCAGGAAGACCATGTATTTGTTTATTGTAATTCCTTTTGTCTTATTTCATCCTGATTTGTCTATATAACAATGTTGTAAGCTACCTTAATCAATTAAGGAAATATAATTCCTCAAATCTCTTTTACTATTGCGCATCTCTCTCTCTCTCTCTCTCTCTCTCTCGGATCTTGCTCATCTTTCTCATTGATTCTCTAGTTCTCACAAGTATTACACTCCTAATTCACACATTTCATCATGGTATCAGAGCATCAAAGCTCTTGAAACCTATTCTCACTTCCGCAAATACTCTGTTTTAGTTTTAAAATCTCTGTTTCCAAACACTCTCTCTCCTGTTCTTGATTTGTTCTTGGCGGTTTGAAGAGAAATGGAAGACAACAACAACAACAACAAACATCTCAACATACCTGTGACCTTAAAAGGGATTAATTATCTCTTTTGGGCCAGGATGGTGAAGAGAGCTCTTGGTGGAAGAGGTTTATGGAAGTATGCTATAACAGAAGCAGCTCCAAAACAAACCATCCAAGGCAAAGATGGGAAAGAAGAAGAGGTGGTAGCTGATGAAGAAAAATGGAGTCAAGAAGACCTCATGGTGCTCTCAGCTCTCCTCAGCTCTCTTGAACCAGCAATAATGGAGTCTTACTCATACTGTGAGACTACCAAGCAGCTGTGGGATACTCTCTACAAGGTCTATGGAAATGTCTCCAACCTAACGAGAGTATTTGAAGTAAAAAGAGCCATTGGCGCCCTTAACCAAGGAGATGGGGAGTTTCAACCTCACTTTGGCAAGTTCAGGTCTCTTTGGGCAGAGATGGAGATACTAAGGCCACACACAACTGATCCTACCACTCTCTTAACCAGGCGTGAAGAGGATAAAGTGTTTGGACTGCTACTCACTCTCAGTCCATCTTATGGTAGCTTGATTAAGCACATCTTGAGATCTGACAAGCTTCCTGACCTGGATGAAGTATGTGCTCAAATCCAGAAGGAGGAAGGATCAGTGGGCTTATTTGGTAACAAAGGAGACCTAAACATGGCACATCAAGCTGAAGAAGCAGTGGCCAACAAGGCTTACAAGCAAGAGGAGAAGAAAGCCTTGATCTGTGACCATTGCAAGAAGAGAGGTCACCTAAAGGACAAGTGCTGGCTTCTCCATCCTCACTTGAAGCCAAACAAGTTCAGAGAGACTCGCCCCCAGCACCAGGATGCAAGAGCCAATCTCTCAACTGAGGGAGCAGAGCCAACCACACCACACCCTATGGGAGCAAGCAGCAGTGGCGTGGGGAGTGCCATGACCTCTGCATCAGTGTATGCTACACCAAGGGCCAACCTAGATGAGATCATCACAAAGTCTGACTTAAGTGCTCTCATCAAGGCCTTAAAAGAATCTGGTATACCTAAAACTCTTGGTACTTCTCTTAGTGCATCTCACATTGTTGGTAGTTCCATGAGTGTTTTTAAAACTGCTAAACCTCTAATTATTGATTCTGGTGCATCACACCATATGATTAGTGATTTAAGCTTGATTAAAAACATTGAACCTGCCTTAGGAAATGTGATGATAGCCAATGGAGATAAAATTCCAATAGAAGGAGTAGGTGATCTCAAACTGTTTGACAAAGTGTCTAAAGCTTTTTATATGCCCACATTTGCTTCTAACTTGCTGTCGGTTAAAAGGGTGACTAATGATTTGAATTGTCAAGTTACTTTCAGGCCTAACAGTGTGTCTTTTCAGGATATTGATTCTAGTAAGTTGCTTGGCAAAGGTGTTACCAAGGGAGACTTGTACTTGCTTGAGGACACAAGACCAGCTTCTGATTTATCTTGCTATTTTAATTCTGTTTCTGAATTCCCTAAAGATGTAATATGGCATGCTAGATTAGGACATCCTCATTCTCATGCTTTGAACATCCTGTTGCCTAGTATTTCTTTTAAAAGTGATTGTGAGGCTTGTATATTAGGAAAACATTGTAGAAATGTGTTTCCTAAATCAATGACCATCTATGATAATTGCTTTGATTTAATTCATTCTGATGTATGGACTGCCCCATGTGCATCTAGAGAACAGCATAAGTACTTTGTGACTTTTATAGATGAAAAGTCTAAGTATACTTGGATCACTCTGCTGCAATCAAAAGATAGGGTGCTAGAAGCCTTTAAAAATTTTCAGAATTATGTCACTAACCATTTCAATGTCAAGATTAAAATTCTTAGATCAGATAATGGTGGTGAATACACTAGCACAGCCTTCAAACAACACTTAGCTTCTCACGGAATCATACATCAAACCAGTTGTCCTTACACACCTCAACAAAATGGTGTGGCAGAAAGAAAGAATAGACACTTGATGGAAGTGGCCAGGAGCATGATGTTTCACTCCAATGTGCCTAAGAGGTTTTGGGGAGATGTGAGAATTTTATGAGAATTATTAGAGTTTAGGCAATGAGAATTAAGCTAGTTTAGATGAAGAAAATTGAGACATAAAAGAGAGAGCATGGCGACAATAAGAGAGTGACAAAGAGAGGAATTTTTTTTCTTGATTGATTTGGTGTTCATACAATGTAGTTAAATAGGAAAAATCAAATCAAACAAGACAAAAGGAATTATATTAAACAAAGATGGTCTTCTTTGTGTGCTGATCCGTGAAAGTGACTGGTCTTGGTGGAAAGTGACATCTCCCAACGTCATGGAGACCATGTGACTCTTATAATGTATTTAAATTATCAACTTGCCTCCTCCTTGTCCTTACTTCCAACGGCTCCTCTTCTCTACACACTCATCTTGCAATATTAAATAAATCCTTCACGCCTTGTAGAGTAGATTAGTTTGAATTGTGTCTTAGACTCCAAGTCTGTACGGATGGACTTGCTCCACAAGTCTTAAGAGATAAAATATTTCTTCAACCATCCGAATGGGTGCAAAACTCTTCTCACGGTTTGTCTTGCCTTAACTCCCATTGATCCAGCTTATTTTTTTCTTCATGTCAACACTCCCCCTCAAGCTTGACCATAGGGATTGGTCAAGCTTGGAAACCATGAAGTATTCCCTCATTAAAACCTTTACTTGGAAAAACCACTTGGGATAAAAACCAAGTAAAGGAAAAAGAGTAGAATCCTTCATGGCAAGAGGATCAGTGACAGGAGAGGTCTATGAGTCCAAGCTTAGGATGAATGAACTCACAAACCTTGCTACTGGCTGCCTTGGTAAAGATATCAGCTAGTTGATCTTCACTTCTAGTGTAGCATGGAAGAATCACTTGCTGCTCCACTGCTTGTCTCACCTTGTGGCAGTCCACTTCTATGTGTTTTGTTCTCTCATGAAAGACTGAATTGGATGCAATGTGTATTGCAGCCTGGTTGTCACAATGCATAGTCATTGGTGTGTTGATCTCGATCCCCAAGTCTCTTAGCAGCCCCTTGATCCATATAAGCTCACTTGTGAGCTTTCTCATTGACCTATACTCTGCCTCAGCACTTGAACAAGACACAACCTTCTGCTTCTTGCTCTTCCATGTGACCAGGTTCCCTCCAATGAATGTGCAATAGCCTGTGGTTGATCTCCTATCAACTCTGTCTCCAGCCCAATCAGCATCACAATATCCAACAACCTCAGTACTCTTGTTACATGCCATCCATACTCCTTGACCAGGCGCCTCTCTTAGGTACCTTAAGATCCTCTCAACCATGTTCCAATGATGCACTTTAGGAGCTCCCATGTGTTGGCTTACTTGGTTCACAGCAAAGCACACATCAGGTCTGGTGATTGTTAGATAGATGAGCTTGCCCACCATTCTTCTATATTTCTTGATATCATCAAATGGAGTAGATTCATACTCCCCCTCTCGCAGCACCTTGTAGCCTTCTTCCAATGGAGTCTTGGCTTGTCTACTCCCAAGGTTTCCTGCCTCATTTAAAATATCAAGTGTGTACTTCCTTTGAGATAAAAATAACCCCTCTTTAGAGCGGCAGATTTCAATCCCAAGGAAGTACTTCAACTCTCCCAAATCTTTGATATCAAAAGCATTTTTAAGAAAAGTTTTAGTTGAGAGAATACCTTCCTTGTTGCTACCAGTAATGATAATGTCATCCACATAGACTAGGATAACCACAATACCTTCCTTGCTGGTTAGAGTGAAGAGGGTGTGATCAGCTTCTGATTTTACAAATCCTCTCCCATTGAGTGTGGTGCTTAGCTTATGATACCAAGCTCTTGGAGATTGCTTCAAGCCATAGATTGCCTTCCTTAATCTGAGAACATTTCCTGGTTTTACCATGTTCTCAAGACCAGGAGGTGGCCTCATGTAGACTTCATCCTCCAATTCTCCTTGAAGAAAGGCATTCTTCACATCCATCTGCCATAAATCCCACTCAAGGTTGACAGCAAGAGACAAGACAATCCTTATAGTGTGCAGCTTAGCCACTGGTGCAAATGTGTCTAAATAATCTTCACCATAGACTTGAGTATATCCCCTTGCAACCAGCCTTGTCTTTCTCCTTTCTGGCTTTCCATTAGCCCCATATTTTATGGTAAAGAGGAGCCTACTTGTCACTGCTTTCTTGTGCTTAGGGAGTTCAGTTTCAAACCATGTACCATTCTTTTCCATGGCGCCCATCTCATCACCCACAGATGCATTCCATTCCTTGTGTTGCATAGCTTCTTCATATGTTCTTGGAATATATTCCTGATCCAGCTCACTCATAAAGACTTGATGCTCTTCTGGATATTGAGCAAGAGAACAAGTTGCACTGATTGGATGAGCTACAGCTTCAGCATTGAAGTAGACTCTTGTATTATTCCAGTTTGAGGCTGGCTTCCTGATCCTTGTACTCCTTCTCAAAGGTGCAGTGGTCTGCTCAGGTTCAGACTCATGTCTAGTGCTTGGCGCCTCCTGCTCATGTCTAGTGCTTGGCACCTCCTCTTGAGTATCACCAGCTGGTTCTGAGTGTCTCTCATCTTGATCATGATCCATTGAATTTTCTTGAACTTGCACAGGATGCTCAACACTGTCACTGCCCTCCTCATGATCAGGATGAGTGACTTCCATATTATCAACACCAGTAGATGGTGCACTCTCTGGAACTGATTCCACCCTAGGTAGAGAAGGCATACTGACTCCCAGGCTCTCCATTACTCTTCTAAGGTTGTCTGCTCTATCTGAGGCTGATTGAGAAAGATCTTTGAGCTCATCCCAACTCTTTCCATCATAATAGCCTCTGGATTCTATAAACTTCACATCCCTTGATATCAAGACTCTCCTAGTCTCTGGAACAAAACACTTGTAGCCCTTTTGGTGAGGAGAATAGCCAATAAACACTGCCTTGGTGCTTCTATGCGCCAGCTTATCTCTTTGTTCTCCTGGAATCAAAACAAAACACAGGCACCCAAACACACGCATATGCTCTATGGATGGTTTAGTTTTGTTCAGTACCTGATAAGGAGATTGATCTTGAAGAATCCTGGTAGGTATTCTATTGATCAAGTAGCAAGCAGTAAGGACAGCATCTCCCCAATATCTTTTGGGCATACTTGTATGGAACATCATGCTCCTTGCAACCTCCATGAGATGTCTATTTTTCCTCTCAGCTACTCCATTTTGTTGTGGAGTGTATGGGCAGCTAGTTTGATGGATCATCCCATATTTGGCCAGGTGCTGTTTGAAGGCATTACTTGTGTATTCTCCTCCATTATCTGATCTCAAAATTTTTATCTTGGCATTGAAATGGTTAGATACATAATTTTGAAAATTTATGAAAGCTTCTAAGACCCTATCTTTAGATTGCATCAAAGTGATCCAAGTATATTTGGATTTTTCATCTATAAAAGTCACAAAATACTTATGATGCTCTCTAGATAAACATGGGGCAGTCCATACATCAGAATGAATCAGGTCAAAGCAATTTTCATAAATAGTACTTGATCTAGAGAAAACAGATTTGCAATGTTTGCCTAAGATACAAGCCTCACAATCACTTTTAAAGGAAATACTAGGCAACATGATGTTTAAGGCTCTAGAATGAGGATGTCCTAATCTAGCATGCCACAATACATCTTTAGGGAAATCAGAAATAGAATTTAAAGCATGGGATAAATCAGCAGCAAGCTCAGTATCTTCAAGCAAGTACAAGTCTCCCTTGGTGACACCTTTGCCAAGCAACCTACTAGTTTCAATATCCTGAAAGTAGACATCATTAGGAGTGAAAGTAACACTGCAATTCAAGTCATTAGTAGCTCTTTTAACTGATAACAGATTAGAGGTGAAACTAGGCATATAAAAAGCTTTAGAATCTTTGTTAAACAACCTAAGATCACCAACTCCTTTAATTGGTACTCTTTCACCATTAGCTATTGTAACATTTCCTAAGGCAGGGACAATGTTTTTAATCAATTTTAAATCACTTATCATGTGGTGACTAGCTCCTGAATCTATAACTAAAGGTTTTGCCAAATTAAAATTAGTTATAGCTTTCAAGGAAGTACCACAAGCAGTAGCATGTAAAGAAGTACCAAGTGAGTTACCAGAGTTATCCTTAAGGAGTTTGATGAGAGCCTCAATGTCAGATCGCCTGATGGTCTCATCTTGATGGTTCCTTAAGGTTGAGCCACTGCTGGAAGCTCCTCCCTTACCCTCACAAGTCTCACTGGTCTGGCGCATGATGTTGTGTGTAGATGGCTCACCAATGTCACCAGAGAAGTTTGCTTTGGCATCATTGTATCCTGTCTTGAACTTCTGTGGCTTGAGATGGGGATGGAGTATCCAGCACTTGTCTTTGCCATGACCTTTCTTCTTGCAATGATCACAGATCCACACCTTCTTGTCTTCTGGCTTGTAAGAGCTTTTATTTGCTGCTCCATCAGCCTGATTGGCAAGTATCAAGTCCTTCTTTCCTCCTCCAAAGAGACCCACTGAGCCTTGCTCCTTTTGAATCTCACCACATACTTCATCTAGAGAAGGCAGCTCCTTGTTTCTGAGAATGTGCTTGATTAGATCACCATAGCTTGAATGGAGGGTCTGTAGCAAAGCAAAGACTTTATCTTGCTCTCTCCTTTGGTTAAGTACATCAGGATCAATAGTTGCTGGCCTGAGCATCTCAAGTTCAGCCCACAAGGATCTGAACTTCCCAAAGTGTTTATCAAAATCAGTGTCCTCTTGACTGAGAGTATTGATAGCCCTCTTGACTTCAAAGACCCTACTGATGTTGGATTTGTTTCCATACACCTTCTGGAGTGTATCCCACAGCTCCTTGGAAGTTTCACAATAGGAGTAACCTTCTTGGAGTGAGGGATCAAGACTGTGCTGAAGGATAGATAACACCAGCTGGTCCTCCTGACCTTTCTTCTTGGCGCCAGCCTCAGCTACAACAACCTCTTTGCCATCCTCTCCTAGGATGGTTTTGTTTTGTGGCCTGCCCTCTTCAACAATCTCCCAAAGACCTCTGCCTCCAAGTGCTGTCTTAGCAAGCCTAGCCCAATGTATGTAGTTAGCTCCCTTGAGAGTAACTGGAATCACAACCATCTTTGAGTTTTCTGCCATATCCATCAAGAACAGCTCAAGAACAGCAAGAACAACTCAAGAACAGAGAGAAAAAGAGAAATAAAAACAGAACAGAGTAATTGATTTGCGGAAGAGATTAGGTTTCAAGAGCTTGTTGCTCTGATACCATGTGAATTTATGAGAATTATAAGAGTTTATTTGAGAGATTTTGGTGAGAATTAAGTAGAATTATGAGTGACATTGCTAGTAATCTGTGAGAAAAAGAAAGTAAAGAGAATAAATTAGAAACATTGTTCTTCTTACTTAATTTGCGACATACAACACTCCCATTTAAAGGGAAACAAGTTGACTACAAGAATTAATAAACAATGATGCTGTAACAAGACAAATAAGGCTCAGCAATCCGGATGAAAGTGACAGCTCCAATCCCTCTCTCCTCTTGTCCTTCACACGTGATCTCTTCTTGTCCATAAGCCCCAACGGCTCCAAGATATTTTAATTAAACCTCTAGTTTGTCTTTTGATTGCTTAGGATGTCGACACCATCCTTCCCATTTAGTTGCTTGCCTTTCAAACCAAGATAAGTCACATGTGCGCCAAGTTGTACGGATGGGTGCAAAACTCTTCTCACGGTTTGTCTTGCCTTAACTCCCATTGATCCAGCTTATTTTTTTCTTCATGTCAACACTTATACACCACAACAGAATGGTGTAGCTGAGAGGAAGAATAGGCATCTCATGGAGGTGGCCAGGACATTGATGCTTCAGTCTAAAGTGCCTAAGAGGTTTTGGAGTGATGCAGTGGTGATAGCTTGTTATTTGATCAACCGAACTCCTACACTGGTCTTGAAAGGGCAAGCTCCATTTGAGGTATTGAACCAATACAAACCTACCTTGGAGCATACGAGAGTGTTTGGATGTTTGTATTATGTGATGGTGCCTAGTGAGATGAGAAACAAGCTGGAAGCTAGAAGTGTGAAAGCAATGTTTGTGGGATATTCATCCACACAAAAGGGGTACAAGTGCTATGATCCTGACACAAGAAGAGTGTTAGTATCAAGGGAGGTGAAGTTTATAGAAGAAAGAGGTTACTATGAGGAGCAGAATCAGGAAGATTTGAAGGATCTTACCTCAGATAGAGCTTCTACATTGAGAA
>NW_026619245.1:0-9200 GCF_000801105.2 Raphanus sativus | reverse complement strand
ACATAATTTATATAACAAACGCTATTTTAAAAATAAATAATAATTTTTTTAATTTTTGTACATTCGACTAAATATACTTACATAAAAAATAGAGGGAGTCCTATGTTTGTAACAGTAAAACCATCACAAACACATAAAACTGTATAAAAGCTTTGAAGATATCTTTAACTGTGCATATATTTTTTCTATATTTTAGGCATCATGTTTTACTATATTTTACGTAAAGTCTCTTTGTTCTTTTTTTAAAAGAGATCTAATACAATTAAATTGGTTATTTTCTTTACCAAAAAAATGATGTATTTGTGAGTATCTTACTTTTCTTAAATAAAACAATCGTACGCCATTTTGCTAGTTACCCCCATGTCGCAGTTGACTCGAAATAAAATTCCCCAAAATAGCATATGATATTAGACATCACATAAGTATTTTAACTTAATTAATTGCAAATCTACCAAAATAAAATAAAATTGATTTTCGTCAATACAAACCAAAAACCTACTTATAAAAACAGAAAAGAGGAAATTTCCGGGAAGTTGCGTTCGTGGACCCAACTTAAATCACAAGAGCAACACTTGTAGAAGTCGCCACCTATTTATTCAGAACCTGACTCAACACACCCAGATGTCATGAGATTCAAAAACGTATTAAGCCATGGGTAGTATCGCTGAGCCATGGGGTATCTCCACGGAGAGCGAAAACGCAAACGCGACACCAAAGGGTTTGAGCAGGGAACTGCGACATGGGAAAACGGCACACAACATGTCGTCATCGTCGCTAAGGAAGAAGTCAGACCTGCGATTGATTCAGAAGGTTCCATGCAAAACTCTCAAGAACGTTCTCTCTAATCTCCAAGAAGTCATTCTTGGTACAAAACTCACTGTCTTGTTTCTCGCGATCCCTCTCGCCGTTATCGCCGATTATTACCACTACGGTCGCGTAAGCTCCTCTTTCGTTCCTCTCTCTTAATTTTGGTAAAAATTTCAAGAGAAATTAGGCAATTATTGTTCAGTTTCCAAATGAATTTCCCTAAGTTAAAATAATATGAATTTCCTCAATCCTGTTTTTATTTAATTTTACAGACTAATTTTAAATAGTATTACATATCTGGAACCCCTGAGTAATTTTAAATAGTATTAAACAGTTCGTCCAAACCCCGTGAGTAATTTTATGGTTACATAATATTTTATTTGGTTAATCTATTTGGTTTTGTGGCTCAGAATTTTAATGTATCATGGCCACATAATTTATTCCGTTACCTTTATTTTGTGCGGTGCGTCAAAAAAGATAAAGACAAGTTTATCTATTTATAAAATACGCATCTTTTGTAAAATGTGCGACAGCCGTTGATATTTGGACTGAGCTTGATAGGACTGACACCTCTTGCTGAGCGAGTTAGCTTTTTGACAGAGTAAGTACTTATCTTTTTTTTTTTTTGCTAAAAAAGTAAGTACTTATCTTCCCGCAACAATTTATACTTTCAGGTTTTTTGCAATTTTTGTCAATATCAAGGAATAATTTAAATATTTTATTTAGTATCTAAATCTAACTAATTAAAATTCTAAAGGAAACTTGGTTGTGTTGACTAAATGAGATGATTGATTGATAATTTATTGTTGGTGAAAATCACTTCTTTACATTTTGTTTCTTGCAATTTTGAAACGATGTTAATTTATGTTTCTTTGATAAAAAGTAATTTCAATAAAAGATTGTTATGTGATATTTTACTTTAAGAAAATACGTTAAAAGTTTTTACTATATTAAATAAGAATTAAGTATCATAAAATGGAATTTGTAGTGACAACCATATATAGTTTGAAAGAAAAGTATACAACCATATATCACATAAAGATTAGAATAGACCATATGATCATTCTCCCTTTACCCGTGCCGTGATAATGATTGTTCTCCCTTTACCCGTGCAGACAACTAGCTTTCTACACCGGCCCAACAGGTAACACGTTCATACAAGTCAAACTATTCTCGGAATCAATTATGTAAAACGTAATCTCAGTAACGTGCTTAAATGTTTCAATGTATATACTTGGCAGTGGGCGGTTTGTTGAACGCCACTTGTGGAAACGCGACGGAGCTAATAATAGCGATACTAGCGTTGGCCCATAACAAAGTGGCCGTGGTGAAATACTCTCTGTTGGGTTCAATTCTCTCAAACCTTCTCCTGGTTCTCGGCTCTTCCCTCTTCTGTGGTGGAATTGCTAATATCCGCCGCGACCAGCGGTTCGACCGGGTATATATAACCAAACCGGAATCCAAATTTAGTGTAACCTAACAGAATTAATTATATTATTATCTATAAGAATGCATTGAAATACAGTAAAAATACTCAAAAAAATCCCAAGTTGTCTTCACTTCAACTAGATATAACAATATTTCGTAGTAATTATCAAAGCTGGTTGGATTTTTTTAATGTGATGTTTCTTTCTTCTCATTGTAACAGAAACAAGCGGATGTGAACTTCTTCTTGCTGCTTATGGGTTTGCTATGTCATTTGCTCCCATTGCTGCTAAAATATGCAGCGACCGGAGAAGCATCCACCTCTCTGATCAACAAAATGTCGCTTAGCCTGTCCAGGACAAGCAGCATCGTTATGCTTATTGCTTACATTGCTTATCTCATCTTCCAGCTCTGGACTCACCGCCAATTGTTTGAAGCACAAGAGGTGACTATAAGTTATTACTCTCTGATCAAGTAGAACGTGAATAAATGATGTAACTATTATTATATGTAAATGGAATTCAGGATGATGAGGATGATGCGTATAATGATGAAGTGACTGTTGAAGAAACTCCGGTGATAGGATTTTGGAGCGGATTTGCTTGGCTCGCTGGAATGACACTCGTCATCGCATTGCTATCAGAGTATGTTGTGGCCACGATCGAGGTAATTAATTAAGTTTATATGTTTTAAATTCCATCAACATTAATTATAAGAAAACAAAAATAAATACTAATATGGAGATTGTAAATAATGGTCAGGATGCATCTGATTCATGGGGACTATCAGTGAGTTTCATAAGCATCATATTGCTTCCCATTGTTGGAAATGCGGCTGAGCATGCTGGAGCCATCATCTTCGCTTTCAAAAACAAGCTTGTGAGAATCTTTGCTTTTCAACGTTATAAATTGTGGAGTTTACTTCTTCAAGTATAAACTAGAGTATTTAGCATTTTAAACAAAATTTGCTTGTCGCAAAAATATTTGTTAGAAAATACAAAGTGTTATTTTTGAAAGTATAGTAATGTTACTTAAATGTTAGCTCCAATGGGTTAGACCACAATACCTGATATCTCAATTTAACGAATTGGTCACGTTGTTGCAGGATATATCTCTAGGGGTGGCGTTGGGCTCTGCAACTCAGATTTCTTTGTTTGTGGTAAGGTTATGAAAGATTAAATGAAATGTTGCATGCCATATAACAAAAATCTAAGACAAGTTTAATAATGTTGTGCGTTTCCTCAGGTCCCTTTGAGTGTTATCGTTGCGTGGATCATGGGAATCAAAATGGATCTCAACTTCAACATCCTTGAAACAAGCTGTCTAGCCCTGGCAATTATCATCACAGCATTCACTTTACAGGTAAACATTTCTCCTTTGCACTTGCAATCAAATATTATACTAGGGTAATATGATAACATCTAATTCAAATATATCTTAGCTAAAATATAAAACACACTTTTATCAGGTTTTTAGTTAGTTGTTGTGGTTTGTGGTAAAAAAAAGTTAGTTTTGTGGTTTACTTTAATTTGCTTTATAACAATCGTCTGCTTTTTTGGGGGATGGTTATTAGGATGGAACATCTCATTACATGAAGGGACTTGTTCTAGTGTTGTGCTATGTCATCATCGCCGCATGTTTCTTTGTCGATCAAATTCCTCAACCAAAAGGTACCGGCCTGGGGATGCAACCCAAGAACAGTGTGGGAGGAGGATTTGTCTCTGCTTAGAATTAGATGAAATAAATCATCAAATGACTTGGAAAAATAAGATAATATGATTTGATTGATTTGTCAGCCAAAACGGAAAAGACTTGTTAGAGAGACTCCTCAGCATGAATTGAGCTAGTGAGTGAGGTAGCTTGGTGAAAACAGGTTTCTTTGATGTTTATAAGAGGTTACATTTCTTTCTTTTTTGTTTGTTGGGATTTTATGTTTCATCTTGTATATTATATGTTCTTTTGATCAAACTATATATAAAAAAGAGGAGCTGGTTCTTTCATACACCAAATCAGGTGGCTACATACATAATTCATGTTGTAAGTAGATGGATTATATATGTTTCTAAATTTGACTACTGCGATCTAGCTTTTCACATGTTCAAGAGATTAGTGAGCGTTAAATTCGTTATTACATTCAATCTCAGTAGAAAACCAACTAAAAGAGTTCAAGAAACACAAAATGCATTAGAAGGGAGAGTTTAGTCATGTACATAGTTTGTGATTGGTACATTGTTTGTTATGGATAATAAGCTGAAACAAAACCTCCTTGAACCGCTAACAACTGTTCCTAGTTCTTAGGAAAAGAAAAAAGAAAAGCGCACACCATTTGGATCTATAGTTGTTAACACACATATTACAAACTACTTACTTCTGCCTCTGGACCTGCAGTTATGCTCTCTATCTCTGGTTTAATCTTCTTCCTCGTCCGCATCATCATCTTCCTCTTCATCTCCTGCCTTTCCCTTCTCTAGCTGCGCTTCCTGCAGAGAAAATTAAATGAAGCCAAACTCATCAGATAACCTAAAACTCACAGCAAGACACAATGGGTCATGTATAAAACTCTGCATTCCTTATAGGAACTGTTACCTCCTCACTAGCTTCATCTTCATCATTCACCTCGGACCTAGACTTTTCAGATTCATCACTCCCTTCCTCTTCCTGTCTTCCATTGCAATGAAATCAGATTGAAGTCACATAAGTGTCTGTATATATAAGATAGGGCTTACCAAGTTTTTGTTGTATGCATCCATAAGCTTTTCATATTCAGCTTTCCTCTTTGCAGCTTTCTCTTCATACGGAGCTTTTTCCTTCAAAAGCGAAGAGGGTGAAAACTAATGTCAATGTCTTACTCCAAAGATCACAATAGAGTATTCAAAAGTGATGTAAGCTGTTATATCCATTATCACAGTATCAGACTTACAGCTTGAGACATTGACTTCCATTTCTGCCCTGCAGCTTTCCCAACCTTGACAAGTAAAAGCGAAGGTAAAGACTACGAGGAATTAGGATTTAAGTATGTATGTACAAGGAATCTGCCAAATGCTTACAGCAGAGACAGCCTTCACATTTGGATTTTCTTTCTTGAACGTTGTCCTAAAATCTTCCCTGAAACAAAAGAAACCAAGCAGTATAAACTTTAGAACAGAATACAGAAAAAAACAAAAAAAAAAATGAAAGTTTAATATGACTAACAGGAAGACAAAGAAGGCACTAGGAGGTCGTTTGGGTTTGTTAGGGTCCTTCTTGGCCTTCTTCTCCCGCTTACTAGCCTTCTCAGCCGGTGCCTTCCTCTTTCCCACCTTTCTGAAATTTTTTTTTTAAAAAGCTTTCACCTTTATATTTTAGATCAAATCACAAAAAGACAATGCTTAAAAAACACCAGTCTCTCCACTCCAACCTAAGCTACAAGATTCTTTTGAAGGAGACAACGATTCAGCAAGAAAGTTATTACGAATACCATAGTTTCAGAGGGATTAACCTGTCATCAACAAGCTTCAAGGCTTCATTGGTGTTCCTAGCTTTGTCTTTCCCCTTTGCTGTCTTCATCTTGGAAACAACTGTACAGAACCAACCAAACTTAAACATGTTCTTAGCAAACTCAACATGGAACATAATATAAGAAGAATCAATCTAACAACGAATGAACAAGCCAAGCTTCAAATTTCTCCCAAACAAAACAGTAGAGAGAATCCATTACCCTAGAAAGAGTACTCGAGACGGATGGCAGATATGTTCGTTTCAGACAAACTTACCTAAGCATAATCAAAAGAGAGAAAGAGATGCTTATCACCGGTTACCTGTTTAACCTAGGAAAGAGTGCGTTAGATCCCAGGTGATTTGACCTGCTATATCCGGTAAGATGATAATAGTGAAGGAAGGTCGTTGATTTGGACGGTTGCGATCAAACGGTTACCCGCCAAATAGATGATAACGATAAGGATGTGACGGAAGTCACGTGCGGGTCTAAGATGGGCCAGTTTTTTATCCAAGACAATGTTTGTGTGGGGTATATTATGGGCCAGAGTTGATCCAATACCTGATATGTATTAAATGGTAACAAAACCAAATTCCACACTTACAAAACCGTATTGACTTTCAATCAATTTCGAGAAAATCAAACCAAACCGATTATTCCATAAAATCTCAAGATTAACTTCAGGAGAAAACTAAAGAGTACATATTGAATATGACTTCATCATCAATAATCAAATATTATACAAAATGCATTTTTCTTTTGCCTTTTTTCTGATATTTGAGATTTTTTTTCCCTGAAATTTGTGATTACATAATGCTATTTGATAACGAGTAGTCACAAACGCTTAAACGAAAAAAAAAAAAAAGGAACTAGACGTTGTTCCAAGGCTCTCCTTTGGAGGCGGCTTGCGTTTTTAAAGTGTGAAGCATGAAACTACAAGCCTCCACAGCTTCTGCAACCGTTAAGAACATCCATTCTTTTCCCAAGTTGTCGATAAATTTGGATCTGGTCAGTTTCTTCACGACCTCTCCTTTTGGATTTGCCAATACTAACTGAGGATTTTTAAGAAATACGTGAAAAATGAACCACAGCATATCCTGATGAAGTGTTTATACGACTTATTACGTTACCTTTAACTCTTTTCGGTCAATGATTTTCTTAATTTCCTCCATCATGCTTATACCACTCGTGTCGATATTACCGACAGCTGTTTTAGTCAACACACTCAAAGTAAGCCTTGATCGAAGACAACACTATAGTGTCAGAGAAAATCAAGATATGTAATTACCGGACATATCGAGTATAACATATTGTAAACTGTTTTCTCCTGATGTTTTGACCCTCTCTTCTTCTTCATTGATCCACCTTGTGATTCTGTACCCAACATATAAACGAATGGAATAATATAAAACCAATACTCCATCCTTTGCATGTGCATGTGAATTAGGGCTAAGGTTACCTCTCACGCAAGTAACCAGCGTTGGCAAAGTAGATGGGAGAATCAATCTCCAAGATTAGAAGACCAGGAATGGTTCTTGAATAAGGATACTGCTCGGTGTTTCTATAGATCATGCTGTTTGGTATGTTTCCCTTCAACGCAGTCCTCGGTCTCGACACGAATAGCAACAACCTTGCTATCGATATCACCACCTTCACCACCCGAAAAATAAATTATGTATAAAAGTTATTTTCTTATTCATATACATTGTGTAAAATGTAACCGCTGCGCTAAAGAACACACTTACTGCTACAACAAGTCCGATCTCGACACTGCCGAATACGACACCAAAGTAAGCGCTCATGCAGACAAGGAAGTCGAATTTGTCGACATTCCAGAGATGAATAGCAGCTTGGTAATCGATGAGTCCAAGCATTGCGGATATGATGATGGAGGAGAGGACGACGAGTGGTGTGTAGTGGAAAAGTGGCGTAAGGAAGAGCAATGTGAACATAACCCCAATTGCCATCACTATGTTCGACACCACAGTCTTGCAACCGGCGTTGAAATTCACGGCCGATCTCGAAAACGGTCCTAGTAATGTGGTACGTCGTTATTTATATTTTATATAGAAAATATTACGTCTTGTTAATGTGATAATGTTGAAACCAGTGTTTTTAAAACTGGACTGGTGACTGAATCGGAAATATTTTGGGTCATGGATCAATGTGGTTCGACCTGGTTCGATTGGGTTCGACCGGGTTTGATGTATTAAACTGAATTTAATAATATTTTGTATATAATATGCATATTTTAGAAAATAGTAAGCTGAAATGTAATAACAAAAATAAAAAATCTAATAGTTTAAATCTAAATCAATAGGAAAAAACACATTTAAAGTTTATTCTCTAGATCACTATAAATTTTTATCACCTTTAAAAAAAATTATACACATTAGTGCAACGTTGCGACGGTTGCTGATTTTCATTGTGACAATTGTTGATTTTCTGTTTTTGAATTTGGTGGAAATCAAGTTTATTGACCACTTTCTTCATTGCTTAGTACATCGCAAAAGTTTTGTAAAGACATCAAAACACAAAAGTATAAAATATCTTGTGAATTACAGTTTTGTAGAGACATCATAGACTTAAAAAGAAAAAAACGTCAAAAATGGCAATATCTTTTGAATTATAGTTTGTCACAAACTCTATTTTCATTTCATTTTTAAAACTAATTATTTTATTAATATTTTTTTTATATTTTTTCTACGAACCATGGTTTTACCGGTTTGTTGGGTCGTCGGTTCCCGGGTTTTTAACGGTTCAATATGGATTTTTAACCGGTTCAATTTTAGTTGAGTTTTACCATTAACCCAACCCGGCTTGGTGTCCGGTTCACGGTTGAACCCGGTCCGACCGCCGGTTTGGTCCGGGTTTAACAACACTGGTTGAAACCATAGAATGTGTGTCCGTACCGGTTGTGAGGTAACAAGATGTGAGGGAACCAACGATGTTCATCACTCCAAAAGCGAGCATTTCTTTGTTCCCGTCTATGTTGTAGTTCTTATACATAGCAAAGCTCCTTCCCACAGCAATTCCTTCCTACATTTATACATCAATTTCACCTTATTTTGGATGGGTCCTTCTCAATTGCTTATTTGAGTTATATCTGTTGATCGGATTGGTTAGCTTCCTAGCCTTTGACTTAAATGGAGAATGCATTATTTAGACATGAATAAGAGGAGAAAAACCGATGAAACATTGGCGAGCCAAAAAATTTAAACTATAACTAGACTTCGAAAATATGTTGTTATTTATTTTTCGTGTCACTATTATATATTATATATGTGTTATCATATAATTAATCATATTTTATACTTATCATCATATAATTAATATTATTTTACCATCATATAAATAATCACATATATTATATTTAAAAATTTAATGTAAAATATAAAAACCATAATTTAAGTTGGTGTTTGAAATTAGACTTTGTATTGAAAACATTTTTTATAACGGTTATTGAAAAATATTTTAATAAAAATCAAATTTTG
>NW_026619244.1:0-9202 GCF_000801105.2 Raphanus sativus | reverse complement strand
GATCATCTGTGATAGAAAGTGGGATTATCTTCTTGCTCACAACACTCCTATGAGATATTCAACTTCCTGGTTATTCTCCACTGATTAGTGGTTCCAAATAAAGCTTCTTAGATCTGGTTCATCCTGGTTTGATAAGAATCATGAAGATAATGGCATATGTCCGAACAGGCTAATCTGGAATCATCTGGATATGGAATAGTGGGATATCTTCTGCTCACAACACTTATGAGATTTATTCAACTTCCTGGTTATTCTCCACTGATTAAGTGGTCCAAATAAAGCTTCTTATATATTGGTTCATCCTGGTTTGATAAGAATCATGAAGATATTGCCATATGTCCGAACAGGCTAATCTGGAATCATCTGGATAGAAAGTGGGATATCTTCTTACTCACAACTCCTATGAGATTTATTCAACTTCCTGGTTATTCTCCACTGATTAGTGGTTCCAAAATAAAGCTTCTTAGATCGTGGGTTCATCCTGGTTTGATAAGAATTCATGAAGATAATGGCATATGTCCGAACAGGCTAATCTGGAATCATCTGGATAGAAGGTGGGATATCTTCTTGCTCACAACACTTTGAGATTTATTCAACTTCCTGGTTATTCTCCACTGATTAGTGGTTCCAAATAAAGCTTCTTAGATCGTGGTTCATCCTGGTTTGATAAGAATCATGAATATATTGCCATATGTCCGAACAGGCTAATCTGGAATCATCTGGATAGAAAGTGGGATATCTTCTTACTCACAACTCCTATGAGATTTATTCAACTTCCTGGTTATTCTCCACTGATTAGTGGTTCCAATAAAGCTTCTTAGATCGTGGTTCATCCTGGTTTGATAAGAATCATGAAGATAATTGCATATGTCCGAACAGGCTAATCTGGAATCATCTGGATAGAAAGTGGGATATCTTCTTGCTCACAACACTTATGAGATTTATTCAACTTCCTGGTTATTCTCCACTGATTAGTGGTTCCAAATAAAGCTTCTTATATATTGGTTCATCCTGGTTTGATAAGAATCATGAAGATATTGCCATATGTCCGAACAGGCTAATCTGGAATCATCTGGATAGAAAGTGGGATATCTTCTTACTCACAACTCCTATGAGATTTATTCAACTTCCTGGTTATTCTCCACTGATTAGTGGTTCCAAATAAAGCTTCTTAGATCGTGGTTCATCCTGGTTTGATAAGAATCATGAAGAATGGCCATATGTCCGAACAGGCTAATCTGGAATCATCTGGATAGAAGGTGGGATATCTTCTTGCTCACAACACTTATGAGATTTATTCAACTTCCTGGTTATTCTCCACTGAGTAGTGGTTCCAAATAAAGCTTCTTAGATCGTGGTTCATCCTGGTTTTGATAAGAATCATGAATATATTGCCATATGTCCGAACAGGCTAATCTGGAATCATCTGGATAGAAAGTGGGATATCTTCTTACTCACAACTCCTATGAGATTTATTCAACTTCCTGGTTATTCTCCACTGATTAGTGGTTCCAAATAAAGCTTCTTAGATCGTGGTTCATCCTGGTTTGATAAGAATCATGAAGATAATGGCATATGTCCGAACAGGCTAATCTGGAATATCTGGATAGAAGTGGGATATCTTCTTGCTCACAACACTTATGAGATTTATTCAACTTCCTGGTTATTCTCCACTGATTAGTGGTTCCAAATAAAGCTTCTTAGATCGTGGTTCATCCTGGTTTGATAAGAATCATGAAGATATTGCCATATGTCCGAACAGGCTAATCTGGAATCATCTGGATAGAAGGTGGGATATCTTCTTACTCACAACTCCTATGAGATTTATTCAACTTCCTGGTTATTCTCCACTGATTAGTGGTTCCAAATAAAGCTTTTCTTAGATCGTGGTTCATCCTGGTTTGTTAAGAATCATGAAGATAATGGCATATGTCCGAACAGGCTAATCTGGAATCATCTGGATAGAAAGTGGGATATCTTCTTGCTCACAACACTTATGAGATTTTTCAACTTCCTGGTTATTCTCCACTGATTAGTGGTTCCAAATAAAGCTTCTTAGATATTGGTTCATCCTGGTTTGATAAGAATCATGAAGATATTGCCATATGTCCGAACAGGCTAATCTGGAATCATCTGGATAGAAAGTGGGATATCTTCTTACTCACAACTCCTATGAGATTTATTCAACTTCCTGGTTATTCTCCACTGATTAGTGGTTCCCAAATAAAGCTTCTTAGATCGTGGTTCATCCTGGTTTTGATAAGAATCATGAAGATAATTGGCATATGTCCGAACAGGCTAATCTGGAATCATCTGGATAGAAAGTGGGATATCTTCTTGCTCACAACACCTTATGAGATTTATTCAACTTCCTGGTTATTCTCCACTGATTAGTGGTTCCAAATAAAGCTTCTTAGATCGTGTTCATCCTGGTTTGATAAGAATCATGAAGATATTGCCATATGTCCGAACAGGCTAATCTGGAATCATCTGGATAGAAAGTGGGATATCTTCTTACTCACAACTCCTATGAGATTTATTCAACTTCCTGGTTATTCTCCACTGATTAGTGGTTCCAAATAAAGCTTTTTAGATCGTGGTTCATCCTGGTTTGATAAGAATCATGAAGATAATTGCATATGTCCGAACAGGCTAATCTGGAATCATCTGGATAGAAAGTGGGATATCTTCTTACTCACAACAACCTATGAGATTTATTCAACTTCCTGGTTATTCTCCACTGATTAGTGGTTCCAAATAAAGCTTCTTAGATCGTGGTTCATCCTGGTTTGATAAGAATCATGAAGATATTGCCATATGTCCGAACAGGCTAATCTGGAATCATCTGGATAGAAAGTGGGATATCTTCTTACTCACAACTCCTATGAGATTTATTCAACTTCCTGGTTATTCTCCACTGATTAGTGGTTCCAAATAAAGCTTCTTAGATCGTGGTTCATCCTGGTTTGATAAGAATCATGAAGATAATGGCATATGTCCGAACAGGCTAATCTGGAATCATCTGGATAGAAAGTGGGATATCTTCTTACTCACAACTCCTATGAGATTTATTCAACTTCCTGGTTATTCTCCACTGATTAGTGGTTCCAATAAGCTTCTTAGATATTGGTTCATCCTGGTTTGATAAGAATCATGAAGATATTGCCATATGTCCGAACAAGCTAATCTGGAATCATCTGGATAGAAAGGTGGGATATCTTCTTGCTCACAACACTTATGAGATTTATTCAACTTCCTGGTTATTCTCCACTGAGTAAATGAAACCCTTGATAGATCTTTTGAGGGTGATTTGGCTTGTGATCTCGTTTTGGGTTGAATAGATGCTTTGATTTAGGATGGGATGGAATTGCGGATGAATGGTAGAGATGGAAGGTGTTCTTCAGTATGAGATCGATGGAAAGATCAAACACTTGTTCTTGAATTTAGCATTCAGATCGAGCAGGTTACCGCTCAGACGTGATCTAGAAGCAAAAAGGCTGCTAAGAGGTTTTTGATAAAAAGAGTGAATGGTCCTTATTAAAAATCGAAACAGAGTATTGTAGAACAAAGAACACGACATTGGAAAGTAAAACAAAGACTTCAAAACTTGTAGTTTACGAAAAAGAAATAATGAAAGCTAAGTAAGACCAAAGACTACGTAGTTGAACACTTTCTTGACTCCGGTTTGGTCTTGATTGATTCTGGTTCTGGTTTGAAGCTAATCAAACCAACAATTGCTTGCTCCATCTTTCTGGTTTGTGATCGAGTGATTGGCCCCTTAGGATAAGCGAATGGGCTTCTTGGGCTTCCTGAATGTGAATGGGTCTCCTTGTGTCAACCAGCTCCAATTCGCCATCTGATTCCTTCTCAAGTGTTTCCTCATCAGTAAACATCTAGATGGTTCATCTCTCTTGTCTCCTGATCATCTACAATCAGCTCCTCATCAGAATCAGTTAGCTGGTTTAGCTCCTTATGCGCCAAGTCTTTATCTGGTTCAAGCCTGGTTGCATCCCCCTCCTCCTTTGAAAGGATTTGTCCTCAAATCCGAACCATCTGCAACATAAGGGATTAGATCAGCTACATTAAAAGTAGAGCTCACAGTATACTTCCCTTGAAGATCGATCTGATAAGCATTGTTGTTGATCTTCCTTTCAACCCGGAATGGTCCATCAGTCCTAGGCATTAGCTTAGACTTTCTCTCGGCAGGAAACCTCTCTTTCCCTTAGATGTATCCACACCAAATCTCCTGGTTCCAAGACTAGCTCACGTCTTCCTTTGTTTGCAAACTTCTCATACTCCTGGTTCTTTCTTCAATGTTCTTCTTAACCTGCTCATGCAAAAGAACACATACTCGGCCTTGGCCTTGCCATCAAGATTAGTTTGTTCACTGAGAGGTAAAGGCAACAAGTCCAAAGGAGTCAAAGGATTGAAACCATACACGATTTGAAAAAGGAGAGAACTTAGTGGCTCTATGAATGGAATGATTGTAAGCAAATTCAACATGTGGTAAGCAATCTTCCCAAGACCTAAGATTCTTTTTAACAACAGTGCGCAAGAGAGAGATGACAAGGATCTATTTACTACTTCAGTCTGTCCATCAGTTTGAGGATGACAAGTAGTAGAAAACAAGAGGTTTAGTTCCTAGTTTAGACCACAAAGTTTTCCAGAAGAAGTGACTCAAGAACTTAGTATCTCTATCAGAAACAATGGTTCTAGGCATTCCATGTAGACGCACAACCTCTCTAAAGATTAGATCAGCAACAACTAGAGCATTGTCAGTTTGATGACCAGGTATGAAATGAGCCATTTTTGGAAAACCTATCTACCACAACAAAGATTGAATCACGTCCTCTTTTAGTTCTGAGGCAAACCTAACACAAAAATCCATGGAGATATCTATCCAAGGTGCAACAGGAACATGAAGAAGTATACAAACCTTGGGGACGAGCCGTGGCTTTGGCTTGAACACAGGTTACACATCTTTTGCAAATCTTTTCTACCTCCTTTTTCATGTTCGGCCAGTAGAAGTGCTCCTTCAGAGTGCTGTATGTTTTTTGCGATTCCAAAATGCCCCATTAGACCTCCACAATGAGCTTCTCCTGACATACATTTCTCTCAAAGAACATTTAGGAACACACAAACGGTTTCCCTGAAAAGAAACCCATCAGCTAAATAATACTCGCCACTAGTATGCTTTTCACACTCCTTATAGATATCACAAAACTCAGGATCATCAGCATAGTAAGACTTAATCTGTTCAAAACCTAAGAGTTTGGTTTCCATTGTTGCTAGCAAGGTGTATCTTCGAGATAAAGCATCAGCAACAATGTTTTCTTTACCTTGCTTGTAATGAATCACATAAGGAAAGGTTTCGAGAAATTCTACCCATCTGGCGTGCCTCTTGTTGAGTTTGTGTTGGCCCTTTAGGTGCTTGAGTGATTCATGATCAGTATGGATCACAATTCTTTTTTTGCCACAAATTAATGTAATGCTGCCAAGTCTCCAGGGCCCTGATCAAAGCGTACAGCTCCTTATCATAAGTAGGGTAGTTCGCCATGGTTCCTCCAAGTTTCTCACTGAAGTAAGCAATTGGTGTCTTTTCCTGCATCAATACAGCCCCAATTCCTACACCAGAGGCATCATATTCTATTTCAAAAAGTTTTTTGAAAAATCAGGCAGTGCTAACAAAGGAGCATTAGTCAACTTCCCTTTCAAGGTTTGGAAAGCCTCCTCTTGCTCTTCTCTCCATGAAAACCCCACGCTTTTCTTGATAACTTCTGTGAGAGGTGCAGCAATAGTGCTAAAGTCTTTAACAAATCGTCTATAGAACCCAGCCAATCCATGGAAACTTCTCACTTCACTTATGCTTGTTGGACTAGGCCATTCTCTGATTGCTTTTACCTTTTCTTCATCAACTTTAATTCCCTGTGCTGTAACAACAAAACCTAAGAAGACAAGGTTATCTGTTCCAAAAGAGCACTTTTTAAAATTAGCAAACAGAGATTCCTTTCTAAGAACGTCAAGAACAGATTTCAGATGCTGTTTTATGCTCTTCCTCACTTTTGCTGTAGATCAAGATATCATCAAAATAAACTACAACAAAATGTCCTATGAATGCTCTCAAGACATGGTTCATTAATCTCATGAATGTACTAGGTGCATTGGTGAGCCCAAATGGCATAACAAGCCATTCATATAAGCCATGTTTAGTTTTGAATGCAGTTTTCCATTCATCTCCTTCTTTCCTCATCCTAATCTGATGATAGCCACTTTTTAGATCTATCTTAGAGAACACGCAAGAACCATGTAGTTCATCTAACATATCATCAAGTCTAGGAATAGGATGTCTATACTTTACCGTGATGTTGTTGATGGCTCTGCAGTCAACACACATGCGCCAGCTCCCATCTTTTCTTTGGTACCAATAGCACGGGAACAGCACAAGGACTCATGCTCTCTCGGATGTGCCCCTTTTCCATCAGTTCATCAACTTGTCTTTGGAGTTCCTTGGTTTCATCAGGGTTGGTTATGTATGCTGGTCTATTTGGAAGTGAAGCGCCTGGAACCAGATCAATTTGGTGCTCAATCCCCCGAATAGGAGGCAACCCTGCTGGATTTTCCTCTGGGAAAACGTCTCCATAGTCCTGTAAGATAAACTCAAAACCACTCGGTAGCTCCGGTGCAATGTCAGAAGAAGTTAGTAAGGCACCTTTGAAAACAAACAAGAGCATAGATTGATCCAAGTGAACCGCTTTCCTCATGTCACTAGATTTAGCAGTTAGAAGAATACCTTTTGCTTGTTTTTCATCACTTGATTGCTCTTTGTTTCTAGCTTCTTCTCGTTTGAGCTTAAGCTGGACCTGGTCATGGTGAACTTCTTGTGGAGACAGAGGTGCAAGAACAATCTTTTTTGTCTCGGTGAGTGAAAGAATGGCGATTGGTGAAGCCATCGTGGATAGCTCTTTTATCATATTGCCACGGCATTCCTAGCAGGATATGACTTGAATCCATTGGCAAAACATCACACACAATCTCATCTTGGTATCTTCCAATGGTTATAGGAACCATTACTTGCTCCGTGACCATCAACTTGACTCCATCTTCATTCAACCATTGGAGAGGATATGGTCTAGGATGCTTTCCTGTTTTCAACCCAAGCTTTTCTACAAGAGTCTCACTAGCAACATTAGTACAGCTCCCACCATCTATAATCAAACTACAGACTTTATCATAGATAGTACAACGAGTGTGAAAGAGATTCTCCCTTTGGTCATGGTCGTCTGGTTGGATTGTATTTGAAGAGACCTCCTTGTGACCAAGAGCTGTCCACGAACTGGGTAGTCTATGGTTTCTTCTTCACGCTCGTCATTCTTTTCCTCTTCAGAGATCACCTCACCATTGTCAAGTATGATCATGACCTTTTTGTTGATGCACTCATTGGCGTAGTGTCCCATACCATGACACTTGAAGCACTTAACATCTATGGTTCTTGTAGCTGGTGTTTTGCCCTTGTCCTCAGGTTCCTTTTTCACAGATAGCTTGTCATCTTTGGCAGGATATGATGGTAGTTGTTGCCATAGGAACCTTTGGAGTTGTTCTTTCTTCTCTTCTGTTGTTGCTCAATGAGGATAGCTTTGTGAAGAAGCTCATAGATGTCCTCATAATCCTGTAGTTCCAATCGATCTTGTAGTTCTCTGTTGAGACCAGCTTGGAACCGAGCCATTGTTGCATTAGAATCCTCAACAACAGAGCTTTGATCATGAGCGTCTCCATCTCTTGGTAGTAATCCTCCACACTCTTTGTTCCTTGAGTAAGCCTCCTTAGTTTCTGATGAACATCTTTATGGTAATGACTTGGAACAAACCGTTTCCTCATGAGAGTCTTGAGTTTCAAACCATCCAGAAACAGCTGCTTCTCCAGTTCTTCTTCTAGTTGTAGTGATCTGATCCCACCAGTGTAGAGCATACCCCATTGAACTCTGTTGCTGCTAATCTGACCTTCTTCAACTCCGAGTAGTCATGACACTCAAACACCAGCTCCATCTTTTTCTTCCCAATCTAGATAAGCATCTGGATCACTAGTACCACTGAAGACTGGTATTCTAAGCTTGATGTTGCCCAGGCGGTCATCTGGTTTGTTTCTTTCTGCGCGGTTGGTTCGGCCTTGAGACAAGGTTCTCACTGATCTGACTTCATCAGAACTTCTCCAGAAGATGTGTTATCTTCTCCAGTTACTCCAGTATCAACTCGTTTGCCCCTTCTTTTCTCCCTTGCAGCTTTTTTGGCCTGAGAAGGAGAACCTAAAACATTGTTAGTAGCAGAGTTGTTTTTTTCAAAAAATTTCAAATCTTTTATCGATAGCTTTCATCAAAGATGCCATCATTGCCTCCATCTGCAACTTATTAAACTCTATGAGTTGGTGGAATCTTCTCCTTCATGATCATCATCCGACATGGTTTCCTGTTAAAAATGCTAACAAGAAGAGTTAGTACACAAGAATATAGCCGAAGCCTCACAAGTGTTTCTCTTAGGTTTTCTCTCTCAAGTTTGTAGTGAATTTTCTCTGTGAATCCAGTAGCTCAGCAAACAACAAGATCAAGCTTTCAAAGATCAATCCCCTAACAACCCCAAGAGAAGAAAGATAGACAGTATTAAGGAATTTAAATCGCAGGGAGCTTTACCACCAGAGACTGGATTTCTCTTCAGTCTTGGCTGGATTTCTCTTCAGCCTTGATACTTTGATCTTTTTTTTTTTTTTTTAACTGGTTGGCCCCCCGCACTTTTTAGATAGACAGAGAAGAGTTTTCACAGAGATTGATATGAAATAAGGTTCCCAAAGAGAAGAAACGAATAAATCGTGACAAACCCTAATCAGAAGCCCTCAAACTTGCTCTGATACCACTTAATGAAACCCTTGATAGATCTTGAGGTGTTTGGCTTGTTGATCTCGTTTGGGTTGAATAGATTTTGATAGGATGGAGATGAAATTGCGGATGATGGTAGAGATGGAAGGTGTTCTTCAGTGTGAGATCGATGGAAAGATCAAACACTTGTTTTGAATTAGCTTTCAGATCGAGCAGGTCACCGCTCAGACGTGATCTAGAAGCAAGGGTGCTAAGGGTTTTGACTCCTAAGCAGACAATGTTCAGTGATGAACAAAGGATTCACAGTTTTAGAGAATTTTTTGATAAAAAGAGTGAATG
>NW_026619243.1:0-9211 GCF_000801105.2 Raphanus sativus | reverse complement strand
TATTTTCTTTACTTATTTATTTGTTTTTATTTTAGTTTTGTTTTTCTGAAATTTGCTTTATAGTTTCATATATATTTGTGGTTAAAACAGTAATTTACAAAGTTAACAACGATGAAAAGATGAATGTTTATTTTTTAATTTTTTAATTGAGTGTTTGATGTGTGATAGTACATCTACCATTCAAATAGTTCTTTGTTTTGTAGTCATCAAGCATTGGCCTCTAAAACAACCTGATATCCAGCATGTGTTTCTTCATGGGGATTTAAAAGAAATTGTATTCATGACTCAATCTCTTAGTTTCAAAAATCCTAACAGGCCAGACTATGTATGTAAGCTTAAGAAAGCTATATATGGTTTGAAATAGGCTCCAAGTTTGTGGTTTGACAAGTTCAATACATTTCTTCCTGATTTTGGATTCCAATACAACTTCTTGGATCCTTCGCTATTTGTCTATCACTACAGTTACATAATCTACTTATGTATGTTAACGATATAATATTGACAGGCAATAACAGCACACTGCTTGATCAACTGCTGCTCAGTCTCAACAAAGACATCAAGATGAAAGATATGTTCACTTTGGAATTCAAGTCCATCAACATGCTAAAGGTCGCTTCCTAAACCAAGCCAAATACGCTCATGATCTTCTTTGTATAGCTGGAATGGAAGAATGTGCCCTAATTTCAACCCCAATACTTTTAAAACTTGATCAGGTTGCCATACACAATGAATATTTTCCTGAGCCATCTTACTTCTGGAGTTTGGCAGAGAAGCTGCAGTGCCTTAAAATCACAAGACCAGGTCTTCAGTTCTCTGTCAACTATATATGCCAACAAATGCATTCTCCTACACAGTCCGACTCTCACATACTGAACCGCATTCTTTGTTATATTAAAGAAACATTGGAGATGGGTATAAGTATCAAGGATAACACTGATTCCACTCTTTTGTGCTATTTTGACTGGGCTGGGTGTAAGAAAACAAGACGTTCCACATGTGGTTTATGTACTCTACTGAGTTCCAAATTAATCTCATGGTCATTTAAAAGATATGAAATTGTGTCCAAGTCATCAACCGAAACAGACTAACGATATCTCTTGATGTCTCTGAAATTACATGGTTATAAAATTTGTTAAAATTAATGGAATTACAACAACAGGTTACACATATGCTTCTATGTGATAACATGTCTGATGTTTGCTTGTCTGTGAACTTCATGTTCCACAAAAATACAAAACATTATGATGTGGACTATCATTATAGTCATGATAGAGTGACTCTTAAGGGTTTGCAGGTTAAACTTATTTCAGCCTCTTTACAGCCTGTTGTGTCTTTACTAATTTTTTTCTCAGGATCCATTTTAAATTGCATGAAAAAATTGGTATCTCATTACCTCTGATTCCAAGTTTGAAGGGGCATATTAACAAAAGAAAGCTGAAGTCGTCTGCTCCAACTTAAATCTTAATGGATCTCAAAACAAAGCATGTGATCAAACGTTGAATCCAACTTGAGATTCCAATCTCATCCCAGCTTACTCTCCTCTGCTCATGATAAATGTGTTCAATGTTACACTTACTACTGCAATGACTCAAATGTCGGCTCATTGTATGACCACAACGAATAAATTATATTGCCTTAGATTATGTGCTAAGGTTTACTAGATGATAAAGATAAGATGTAATATCATAGGAAAGGTACAGCTCATGGGGACTCGAAACTTAATAAATCAAGAGTGTCTTGCATTCAGAATTGGGATCACTACAGTGGGCGATGGAGAACATGTTCCTCACTTGACATATCAGAGTTTCAGAACAGATTGTAAGGACCAAGGACCTGATTGCCATGATCAAGGAGCCAAACGCCTGGCGAAGCTTCGCAACAGTACTAGAGAGGATTGCGACTCTGCAGATATGCTTTCCGGACTTCAAGATCACCCATATTCCACGAGCGCAAAATCGGATTACGGACTCTTTAGCTAGGACTACGAGGTCTTTTCATAGAGAATTATGTTTTATTGGTTGTTCTATTTCAGTCTGGTTATACATACCACCTCTTGTTTGAGTAATAGAACAACCGTTTGATATTAAAAAAAGGTAAATTGAAAAGTTAAGAAAATAAGAAAAAACTTTCTTCTTCAGCGTTTTTTTTTTTTTTTTAATGCACCCTTCGAAGTTTCTCTATCGTTTACAAATAACACTTGGTAAAAAATAATATGAGAGGGAGATCAAGCTGGAATGCGACGACCTTTTGAAAGGCGTTGGGAATGTATATTTGTAAATCATATTATGCATGTAGGCAATGTTTTGAAAACCGACCAGAACACTGAACCGGACGACTACTGGGCCACCGGATCACTGGGTCGACCGCGGATGAACCGCGGATGAACCGTGAATTAATAAATGAATTAGTTTTATTATATAATAATATATTAGCTAATAAGTAAAAATAAAAATATCGAAACTAAAGTTATTACTTTCTAAATATCTTTAAAACATAAAATAATAGTTTGGATATTTATATATTTTATGTTAAATAAACATTTAGAATACTTAACTTAACTTTTATATTTTTATTTTTATTTGATATACAAAATATCAAAAATAGTTTACTACATGTAACTAGTTAAGAATTATGACATCTAAAAAATCAAGAATAAAATTCATAAATATTTATGTCTAATGTGAATAATAAATTAAACTTCAAATCCAAAATAAACTAAAAGTAAAACAAATTGTAATAAATTGTAAATGAACCAGTAGAGGTAAGGAGACGAAGAGGAAAAAGAAGACGGCAATAAAAACTTATATTTTTAGTTGCAAATTTAGAATATAAAACACAATTAAAAATATAATTAACAACTAAAAAAGTTATATATTGGTTCAACCGGTGGTTCAACCGGTACCGGGTTTTGGGTTTTAGTGGGTTTTAGCGGGTTTTTAAATTTTGGGTTTTTCACAAAACCCAACCCGGATTTATTTTGGGTCACCGGATTTACCGGTTCAACCACAGGTCCGGGTCGGGTTTCAAAACACTACATGTAGGTTAGTGTTTTACGTTATTGTCACCGATGTGTCGCGACAATTTTGTGCGAGGATTTACAGAGGCATGAGGCATTGTAAAAAAGGTTCATAAGATAGTTTTGAACGATGCTTTTAATAAATTCAATTGTTATAAAATGTGAAAAACTAATGAAATAGATACAATCTAAAACCTTATTTTTGCTTTCAGTTGTTCTTATGATTTTTTGTTACCCGATTGTAATAATCAAGACTTTTTCTTGGGTTCACCCCTAGGGTGAACCTTTAGGTTCACCAACCAATAGAAAGTTGTTATTTTAAATCTAATATCTTTTAATTAAGGAAATAAAAATAACTTGCCAAATTATATTATGCTTTTAAAATAAATAAAAAGATTAAATAAATAAAAATAACAATAGTTCTCAATAAAGATTATTTTAAAAAAATATTTATTTATAAGATTTGGAGTTTAGTGTTTAAGATTTATAGTTTAGAATTTATGCAAATGTTTAGTGTTTTTCCAAGGGTTAGGGTTTACCCAAGGGTTTAGAGTTTACCCAAGGGTTTAGGGTTTAGGATTAGAGTTTAGGGTTTAGTGTTTTGTTGACAACATGTTTAGTGTTTTTTCCAAGGGTTTATGGTTTACCCAAGGGTTTAGGGTTTATGATTAGAGTTTAGGTAGTATTAGAGTTTAGGGTTTAGTGTTTTGTTGACAACATTAATTTCTTTAATTCATTTTTATATACTATTTTTATTTATTTTTAAATTTTATTTTGAAAAAATAATATAATTTGACAAATTATTTGTTTCCTTAATTAAAAGATATTGAATCTAAAATGACAAGTTTTTATTGGTTGATGAACCTAAAGGTTCACCCTAGGGGATGAACCCAAGAATATCAAATAATTAGCTATAACATAATAAAAGTTAATCAGCAAAGGCTTCTTTAAACAAGGGCCAAGTTCAAACTCTGGTTGAGCCATAACTGAATGTATATTTTAACCATTATATTAAGAATGATTTCTCAAATTATTTGAGGATTCAAGTTGTTATGGTCCTAGACTCGTAGTCACTATCCAAAACCCACGCTGTTGACAAAGACAACTTTGTAAAACGAGGCATCCTAGCTAATCACTCACTTTGAATTGAAATTAGATTATTTTTTGAAGTTATTAAAGTGCATAAAAGAAAACTTCTGGTTTTAGCTGACACTTTGAAGGCTTTTTGTTAAAAGTAATCATAACAACTCACCAAAAATCTTCTACAATTTCATCAAAGTTTTTTTTTTTTTGATCGAACATCAAAGTTTAAATCATTCCAATTTTTAATATACTCAATAATAAATCGCTTCTTTCTGTTGCTGTTTATATTGATTGTAAATGGATTTATAACCTTAACCACACTGATCACTAGTTATTTACTCATTGGAACCTATAATATTAAAATATAAAACACAACACAAAGCATAACAATTTCATAATGCTAAATAAAACTGCAAATATACATTTTCGTTTTCTTTTTGTGGTGGGGGAGAAACAGAATAAAATATAATGACATTCAAAACTAAGAAGGATAAATAGAAAAACGTGGACGATGAGGTTTCGTATTTTTGTGAGAAGAGGAGTGATGAAGTTGGCGTCGTTTCTCAGCAAAGCCATCACTGTTTCTCATTATCCAGTATCTCTCTATCTCTTCTGGTTGTCTTCCTGGCACTCGTCCTGCTATTAAATCCCACCTAAATTTTAAAAATAAACACACCTGATTACACTTTTATATATTTATTTTGTCAATTCGGGTTCTATTTGTAGCTAGACAAGCATTTATTCATAAGTATATATTAGGTTCTCGACTTTATATATAATATATGTATATAATTTAATGAACGTGATAGCTTTAAAACTAAATGTTTTAAGAAAATTAGTGGACGCCATGTGCTTTCCTCTAGAATATCGTACACTGTACAACTACAAAACGTAAGTACATGCCTAAATAAACGTATGTAACCTGGAAATATACAAGCATATTAAATTATTTACCTATCATTGTATAGAATACCGTTTCTCTTTGGGCCGAGATAAATTGATAGAAAAAGAAAAAGAAGAAGAAGAAGAAGAAGAAGAAGAAGAAGAAGAAGAAGAAATTGCTACCTATCACCGACAAGTCTATGCATTCGAAAGATGAGATCTTCTTCTTGTTCTGTCATATTGATAAATTCCCATTCAATACTGCTCACTTCTGCACGAGCAGTTATATTCAACCAATTAAACTCAAAACAAATATTATATTAACAAAAAAAAGGAATTACTTTTTGTTTTTGGTTAAAACTGGAAACTTAATCTTGCTACGTTTTTTCAGTTACTTGGCGCGATGTGTTCATTTGCGTTGTTTACTACAAATGCTCTCTAAGATAAAATTTGAGGTCGATGGCAAATAGTGCTTTCAAGATGTGTAACCCATGAACAATTATGCAAACAAGTAAAATACCATGTAAGAATAATATATGGAATTAGAGGAACCTTCAGAGTCATGGAGAGTGACTTTGTGTTGCTTACGACGGCGACGACGGTCGGGGTTATCCATTAATATTGGAGACAGTAAGAAAAAGTCGATGGAATGAAATCGATATTTGAAGTTTAGTTGGAGGATGCAAGAAAAGAAATATGTGAGAGATGAGAATTTATAAAGAGAGGAATAGGAGAGGAGGAGAGAGGGGGAGAGGAGGAAGTGTCCAACGAACAGCCTTTGCAAACTAATAGTAAGAAGTGTTGTGTGGTCTTGTTGACCTCTTAGCCTTTTTGTAGACTTGTCGTTGCCACTCGTACACACATTGAGATGAAGTCTCTTACTGGAATTTATAATTTAGTATTTGAAGGCTAATCTTGTTCTCACTATAGTAACATATTCATTATCACTATTATTCAAAATCTTTTAGCCTTCTTTCTTTTTATTCAAAATATAATATTTGGTTCAATTTGGCAGAGCAAGCTCCTGGATTTTATGGTAGTTGGGTTTATAGTTGTTTTTCATTGAACAAAACAATTATTCTTCATTTTTTTTTGAAAAGAAGTCCAATGATTTTCTTCTAAGAAATTAATCTATGAAATTGCTAGTTTTTATAGCAAAAAGAAAAGAAAAACAAATCACTAGTTGTTTTGGGCATAAACCACATTTGAACTGGATAAACCAAACCAAACAAAATTAAAATTTCTTAAATCAAAACCAAATTGAATTATTTTTAACGGATTCGTTAGAGTTTTTACGGAGTATACCAAGTCGAACCTGAATTTAGAGCAAACCGAACAAGAGTACATTTCAATGTATTAAAAACATATGAAACAAAATCATATACAATTACATTTGCTATCTTTATAAAATATTTAAATACTAAAAAAATTAAAAAAAGAACCAGATTTAATCATTCAAACAAAATGCTTCCATTCAAATATTTAGAATATGCTAATTAATTTGATCATGTTAAAATATTTTAATTGTATTATTCATCCCCTACACAAGAAGACTCGTTTTCACATAAATGTGGATCATAGAAATTTGGTTTAGGGATTATCAAAGAAGTCTACGGTGACAAAGACATTACATATTCCGCAGAAGGGCAGCCTCTTTTGCTGGCGGAGTACTCAAATCCGATATAAAGTGATTCTGGAGAAATGTAATCCTCTCTTACATAATACTACTACAATACAACTAAAAGTCCTTGAGTTTTGTTTTCTTTTCGAAATTTTCAAAATCTACCATAAATTCGAACTGGCCATTAAATAACGTATTAAATACGAGTGCGAGACATCACATACAAAGTACGCCTTTCAGTAAATGTTGTTAGGAAATGCATGAGTACTATCATAGGCTTGATAGCATTCATGAGGATCCCCAATAAGTTTGTAAATTTGTTTTGGAACTTTACATGCAGTATTAGAAATCTAGACTTCTCCAACTGTGTAATGCATATTATTATTATTTATTGTCAATACAATTTATTCTTACATAAGATGAAAATATTCTAAACTTTAGATTTTTACTATATTTGGACAAATTTGATTTTGAAAGAAAATTGAGGTTTTGGGAATTTATTACCGTATATGAATCCCATTTATATTTTTATACGAAATTAATCTCAAACTTATAATATATATAGCCGAAAATAGTCAATTTAAGTTGCTTGCTATATTTAGACAAAATTGATTTTGAAAGATATTTGAAGTTTTGGGGATTTTGTATATAAATTCCTATTTTATATTAATATTAAGAGTATTTTTTTAATTATTATATGAACTCAAACATATTATAGTATATATATATATGTATATATGTTGGCCATTAAGATTATATATATTTTATAGGTATAGTTAATTACATGATCCGCATATACATCAAAACTGAATGTATACAAATTTTATGCTACTTGTATATATACAATTTTATTAGGGCTTTTTGCAAAAGTGACTCAAAACTTGAAGTCAAACACAAAACTAACCTTTTCTTTTGACTCATTTTTTTTTTGAGTTTTTAACCCCACATCTGCATTTTATCTACGAAAATGCCATTAACCCTTTTTTTCCGAAAATGGCTTCTTTACTGTCTCAATGTCATTTTCTTCAAGTATTTACAATATTGCCACTGCCATGAATAGTGGGAACAACCTTGTACGAACTGTTTGGAGCTTTTAATGCCCTTTAATGCACGTAAATCTCTTTACACTCTCTCTGTTTCAATTGCTATGAACTAAAAACAACATTTCTTTCACTTTCTCTCCATATTCATCCAAAAAACTGAAGCTTTTGATTCAAAATATGGGCGATGGTTGACAGAGCCATATTTCTTTCGTTTTGACTTATGGTTGCTTTCGTTTGAGGTTCTGGGTGGTTGGAGAAGACCCTGTGTGCAAACGAAGTCATCTCACCTAGTTTAAGGTACGAATTTGAATTTTTTTCAAAATCTGTTCGCGTAGAAGACTTACAAGTAAGTCATCTGTATGTAGAAGACTTACTGATGAATCTTCTGGTCAAACGGACGACTTAAACTAAGTCGTCCAGCTTTGTTTGTTGAAAAAAAACACTCCAGACGACTTATATATAAGTCGTCTACGAGAAACAGGCTAGTTTTGCATTTGACCGAATCATGTCAGATCTTTGACTATTTCTGGACGACTTATAATTCAGTCGTCTCTGGGAAAGTTAAAATTTCAATATTTTATTAAACTAGACGACTTACGTGTAAGTCGTCTTAGGTTAGTTTTGTAGTTGAAAAATAAAACTTCATAATTTAACTTTTACCAGACGACATAATATAAAGTCGTCCCGTCAGAAGACTTAATATAAAGTCGTCCGGGGAAAGCAAAGTCGTCCAGAATTTTTTCCAATTTTCTGGTCAAACCTTGCTTATCCCGGACGACCTTAAATTAAATCGTCTAGCTGGACGACTTTTAGTTAAGTCGTCTGGAGAAAGTTAAATTTCAAGTTTTATTTTTCAATTACAAAACTAACCTAGGACGACTTACATGTAAGTCGTCTAGTTTGAATAAAATATTGAAATTTTTACTTTCCAGAGACGACTGAATTATAAGTCGTCCAGAAATAGTCAAAGATCTGACACGATTCGGTCAAATGCAAAACTAGCCCGTTATTCGTAGACGACTTATATATAAGTCGTCTGAAATTATTTTTTTAACAAACAAAGCCGGACGACTTAGAATTAAGTCGTCCCTTTTAATTTTCAATTGCAAAAGTGACCTCTTTAGACGACTTACCTTTAAGTCTTCTGGACGACTTAATTCTAAGTCGTCTGCGATAATGTTTATTGAACTTCTTCATTTTCTCTATGTTTACTAATGTGTTTTATTTTGAATATTTGCAGATGATTTTTAAGTTACATGCAGTGTATGGAGAATGGTTGTTGAGAGATTTCCATTGGGATTTTGTGGTTGATGATCTCAAAGGAGCAAGATTGTTTTTATTGAATGAAGATTCAACACATGCTGAACTTGTTGCAATGGCTCAAGAAGATTATAACCTGGACATGAGATCAGTGACTGTGGAGATTAGCTACTTATTACCAGCAGAAATGATGATGCCTCCAGGCAGTCCTCCCATTCATGTTAATGAAAATCAAGATGGGGAGGAGGAAAATGG
This sequence comes from Raphanus sativus, assembly GCF_000801105.2. Classification (NCBI taxonomy): domain Eukaryota; kingdom Viridiplantae; phylum Streptophyta; class Magnoliopsida; order Brassicales; family Brassicaceae; genus Raphanus; species Raphanus sativus. Next base: position 51 of record NW_026619243.1, on the reverse strand, counting down.
GGAGGAGGAAAATGGGGAGGAGGATGCTGATAACACTATTGTTGGTGAAAC
>NW_026619242.1:0-9215 GCF_000801105.2 Raphanus sativus | reverse complement strand
AACTCACGAAATCAACACCCTAGAACCCTAGACAAGCTAGCCGACTACTCAGCCATGAACATAGAAAACACAGAGAGGTTCATAGATGAAAATACTGCATAAATATAACAGAAAACAAAAAGGTTCAGGATGATCTTCTCTAAAACAGAGAGAGAGAAGAGATCCTTTCTCCCTTTACAAGTAAGAAATCTCAAGTAAAAAGCTCTAGATGTCTGTTTCTCTATGAAAAGATAGCGTAGCATGATTGTAGAAAAATAGAAAAAAGAAGTTATATCAAAAGCCACAGGCGGCCAGAGAGAAAAAGAGGATAATTAGGGCAAATCCCGAGATGTTGTATTTTCCTTATTCGTCGGAACAACCGCGGGATCACTCCGTCTGCTTGTTCCGCTTGATCGGGAACAGTCATCAGACTGTTCTGCGTGAAAATCACCAAACTGCACTGTTTTCTGCTTCTTTGTTCCAGCAGGTCCATCTCCCATCCAGTGCAACTCCAGACCTGTAATGACTCGAAAAGGACTAGAAAGACTCGATAAAGACTTGAAAACCAATTAGAAAACATATATACAATGATGTATAAAACACCATATATCAATTCCCCCAGACTTAGATCCTTGTTTGTCCTCGAACAAGACCAAGTATCAAGAACAGGAGAAAGGTTTGAAAGTGTGGGAACTCTCCTATTCTCAGCAACCATACCTTAACCACGAATCTCTGAACCATACAAGCAGTAAACTAGGACAACACACCCTTACCAGAACCCCACTGACTGCTGTTTCGAAAATCGGCTCCATACTCTACATCTCAAACCTGAAAAGCAACACTATCGAGACAGAACTCCCTACATTCATTTAAGAGCAGCGTGAGCTTCTCATCACAGGCACTATTCAGGTAGTGGACTACGGGTAGGTGTGAACAGGCTTAATTTTATGGTGGAGCTAAAGAGTGTTTAGGGGATACCAACTTTTTCGTAGTGGATGCAGGATATCGCGCAAAATAGTCGTGAGAGGACGGCTCCATTGATGTCCACAGTCCCCTTACTCGTTTGCTATCTCAGGAGCGACTGTTTCTTCGTTCTTCGAGAACAATCATCAGACTGCTCCGCTCATCTGTCTGCTCCTCATCTCCCTTCATATTGATACCTACTCTTCTGCTCGACCTCCCCAGTGGCTCATGTATCCTGAATTCTTCTCCTTCTCCATCACCATATGCAAATAAAATGAAAGATAGATTTTTTTTTTTTTTTTTAATTTTTTTTTAAGTACAAAAAGAGATGATGAGGTGACGAAGAAGGAGGTAACATGTGATGTCAAGGATGCCACTGGTGGTTTTTGATTCAAATCATTCTGGTTCTCCACCCATGTTCTTGAACAGCTCATTGGTTATGGAGTGGTTGCTCCCTTAATCTGCTTGTTCTCCTTCTGGCTGAATCTGCGCAGCAGTAACGAGTAAGAGGCTGCGTCGATCCTTTCCTCTCCGACCTTTTTGCACATATCTGCACATATAACACTGAAAAACAAATGCATGAAGGTGGAATAAAGGCTAAGGTTCAGGGTGGGAACTAGCTAAAGATGAGCTAGCCACTCAGGAACAACAAGATGGATAGAAAGAATAAGAAGTCCTGAGTGTAGTTCTCGTTTCCCTGATCTAGTGCCCATAACAAGAAGAATTTCAGTCAAGATTAGGTTCAAGTTATTGGAGTTAAGTCTACCCAGTGTAACCTGATCGGCTGAGAACTTCTGGAGAATCAAGTGAGATATGTCAGGGTGTTCCGGGTCCACATGTGTGTCTTTCGCCACTGCTAAGGTCACTGAATAAGACAACTAAAGCACGAGGTGGTTAGTGATCAACACAGAATAAGGTCCTAATTCCCACAAAACTTTGACTGACTCGATCCTAAAAACTGACTCAGACTGACTCAAAAGAAAAACAAAAAGAAAGAAACGAGTTAGTAAACGACGAAGACCCTCCCCCAGACTTACTTCACAACGTCTCGGTGTGAAAATAAATCAGAGAGAAGGTGAAAAAAGAATATACAAATTTTTTTTGGTCGAGATACTTACCTGGAGCGGGTGCTCCGAAAAATTCTGGGTGTTCTGTCGCCAGATTTTCACCTGGGCGGTTGTTCTTGGCTCCTGCAGAACAGGGAGCTCCGTTTCTGCAACCCAGAATTTTTCGAAGTATCTCGAATTTTTCTGCTTTTTTGACCTGAAACTCAATAAACTAAAACGAAAATAAGCAAACAAAAACAAAACCAAGTTATATTTACACTTACCAGTGGGTTGCCTCCCACCAAGCGCTTGGTTAAAGTCACTAGCTTGACTTGGTGACAGGGATCAGTCGGGTTGAGCATGAGGGCTTGTTCCAAAACAAGCTCCACAATCAGACATGTTCAGCTTCAAAACTCTGCTCAACAACCCTTTCACAGCAGCTTTCTTCCTTTCTCTTTCAGCTCATCAGTGAGAATAACTCTGACTTTAGAGAAAGGTTTAGAGGTACCCTTGCACTTTACCTCATACTCAATGGATTTCTCATCACACCAGTGAGGTGTCAAAGTCATAGTAGGATCTCCTTTGACCCTTTTCTTCTGGACTTTCTCTTTCACCCTTGCATTCCATCTGAGTTTGTTCTGTTTCTTGGTATCATTGTGAGGATCTCCATTCAGAACTTCCTTGAACTCACTGTTTTTACCAAGCTCCTTCCTTGGAACAACCTTCAGCTTTTCTCCACTGAACACTGAGATGCAAGAGGCGTGTAGTTTTCTGAAATCTGGTGGGAACAGCCTGATAGAAGACATTCTTGTTGATGTGGGAGAAGGAGACTCTCTTATTAGGCATATCAACGATTGCTCCCACTGTAGCCATAAATGTCCTTCCTAAGATCAAAGGCATCTCATGATCCTTGTTCATCTCAACAACCTGAAATTCAGTATGGAGAACACAGTCCCCAACTTGGACAGGAAGGTTGCGAATAGTGCCATAAGGAACTGCTCTGGAAGAGTTTGCAAAAGTCAGAGTCACCTGAGAAGGCTCAACATCAGCAATGCCCAACTTGTCTACAATCGCCTTTGAGACAAGATTCACACAAGATCCAGAGTCACAAAGAGCTTCCTCAAATTCTACTCCAGCAATGAACATGGAAAAGCAAATTTTCCAGGGTCATCAACCTTAGGCAACACCTTCAGGTGTCTAGGTGGAATCGGATAGGGAACCTTAGGAACATAGACTCGCACTGGTGGAATCAGTAGATCCGTCGGAGCGGGAGCAGTCGGGAGCAGTCGCGGGAGCAGTCACTCTAGAGCTAGCAGACTGCTCTGTTCTCTGTTCTGCGCCCAGAACAGTCTCAGCGAACAGTTGTTCCGCTTGTTTTTCCTCAGATTTCTCATCGTCTCTGCTCGGTTGCATTACAGTGCTCAACCCTAGGATTCATCACACTTTTTCCACGAATGATCTCTTGCTGTCTTTTAACAGTTTCAGCAGTTTGAGCAAGCTGAACATCAATCTTCTTTATGTGGTTGCTCACAGTATCATATTTTGAATTCAGCTCGGTGAACATGCTGTCCATCCTGGTGTTGATGTCTGTGGTAACCTGATTCAGTGCCTTGACCTGAAGTTGCTGGCTCTGGAGCATCTGCTGCATCATAATGTTCAGATTTTTCAGATCATCTGGCGGACTGTTCCCTGCAGTCGGAGCACTCGCGGCTGGAACACTTGCTGATTGCTCTGCGGGATGGTGTTCTGATACCCAGATCCTTGTGCCTGGTTGTTCTGCAGTAGCTGATCGACCTTAGCTGTTAGCTCATCAATTTTCTGGGTGTGTACACTGTTCCCTTTCTTGGAGCGGTGCTCTCCTGATTCTCATTGGCTTGAGCTAGCTGCCATGTTCTCAATCAGCTTGAGCGCTCCATCAGTGGTCTGAGTCATGAAGTCTCCATTGCTCGAAGAGTTTAGAGCACCTTGGTATTTCCAGTCCACCCCATCATAGAAAATGCCCAGGAGGTAATCATCATCAAATCCATGGTGAGGGCATTCTCTCTGGTAGTCATTGAAGCGCTCCATGCGTCACAAAAAGGCTCATCATGGAGCTGTCTGAATGAAGTGATCTTGTTCCTCAATGCAGCTGTTCTCGCCTTAGAGTAGAAATGGTTGAGGAACGCTGATCGGACCTGTTCCCATGAAGTGAGAGAGCCGGTAGGGAGGGAGTTCAACCACCGTGCAGCTTTTCCATCAAGAGAGAATGGGAATAGCATGCACTTGATGTAGTCTGGTGGCACACCATTCGCACGAGTAAAACTGCAGACTTTTTCGAAAATCTCAATATGCTCCATTGGAATTTCTGCAGAGAGACCAGAGAACACTTTTCTCTGCACCAGATCAATCAGAGCAGGCTTGATCTCGAAGTCCTGCCTGGTGCAGAGTGGAGGAACAATGGCAGAGCGCGTAGTAGGAATGTTCCGCGGAAGGTTTCTCTCCCCGATTGGAACAGTCTGCGCTGCTTGTTCCTGCCGCGCGAGAGCAGCCTGTTGAGCAGATTGTTCTGCAGCTGCTTGCTGAGCTTGGATGGTCTGCTGCATCTGAAGCATCTGCTGTTGCATCAGTTGCATTGCTGCAGCGAGATCATCCTGATGACCGTGATCACCCATGGTGGTGTCAGTAGGCCTTGGCTGTTGTCTGTTCTGATTTTCTAAACCTTGCGATCTCCTGCAACAAAGAGAAAAGAGCAAGTTAGAGGTCTTAGACTAAATAAATAACCGAAAAATAAAGGTAAAAAGATGGTCCCCGGCAACGGCGCCAAATTGATATTCGTGTTCACGCACACCAATTAACCTAATGTGCACACTACCACAATCGAATGGTATGTCGATGTAGCACTTTAGGATCGAATCCACAGAGACCAACTCTTACACTTTATTTCTATGGGATCAATATTAAGCTAAAACAATATGGGGTTTTGAGATTGAGGGTTCGTGAGAAACAAGTAAACAAGATTAATTAAATTCAAATTAAAAGAAGCCAGCCTAGGGTTACTTCATCGGGTAATACTTGTGAGCCAAACAATTATTCAAGTGCTAATAAGAACAGTCTAGAACTCGGATCACTCAAGTAGAACAGTCCACTGTCGTGGTACTGCTCCCTATGCTGATCGATCTCACCGTCTAACTGTCGTTGAGGTGAGAAGCGATCGCAAGCAATAGAGATCAAGTCCGATAGGTTCACAAAAACACCTAATATCTACTTTCGCTGATTAGGGATGCAATGCTCATTCAAAACAGATCTAGCAACCTATTACACGGTTAATGAACAGGTTAAACCTATGATCTAACATTAAGCGGCCAGTTTAATGCAAGCAATAAGAACAGTTATGAATGAAGACAATCAATGGATTCACTTATCTATGTTTAGCTCACGAAATCAACACCCTAGAACCCTAGACAAGCTAGCCGACTACTCAGCCATGAACAGAGAAACACAGAGTTCATAGATGAATAATACTGCATAAATATAACAGAAACAAAGAGAGGGTTCAGGATGATCTTCTCTAAAACGAGAGAGAGAGAGATCCTTCTCCCTTTACAAAGGTATGAAATCACAAAGTAAAAAGCTCTAGAGTGGTTCTCTATGAAAAGTAGCGTAGAATGATGTAGAAAAATAGAAAAAGAAGTTATATCAAAAGCCACAGGCGGCCAGAGAGAAAAAGAGGATAATTAGGGCAAATCCCGAGATGTTGTATTTTCCTTATTCGTCGGGAACAACCGCGGGATCACTCCGTCTGCTTGTTCCGCTTGATCGGGAACAGTCATCAGACTGTTCTGCGTGAAAATCACCAAACTGCACTGTTTTCTGCTTCTTTTGTTCCAGCAGGTCCATCTCCCATCCAGTGCAACTCCAGACCTGTAATGACTCGAAAAGGACTAGAAAGACTCGATAAAGACTTGAAAACCAATTAGAAAACATATATACAATGATGTATAAAACACCATATATCAGCAACACGAGGACTCCCGCGAGAGGTACCTATCCTAGTACTACTCTCGCCCAAGCACGCTTAACTGTGGAGTTTGATGGGATCCGGTGCATTAGTGCTGGTATGAACGAACCCGTTAGTAATGCATGACTCGCGATTCCATATATCCTTATTGTTCGATATATTTGACTGGATGGACGTGGGACCCACATGATTGGTTGGTAGTTTTTGTCTAGCGGAAAGTGCATCTTTAATGATGCAGAAACACAAACAAGTAAAAACAACACTCGGAAAAGACCGCATAGCAGATTTTATACGGCCACCAAAGTTCAGCAGCCCGTTTGAGTGTCAAACGATTGAATTTGGCCTCGAAAAATCGCGACAACCTATCACTGACCTTTATGGTTTCTAGGGCTTTCCGAAATTGTGCTATGGGCGTCGTAGTTCAACACGGTTCAAAAGTTACGGGATTTTCAATATTAGACTCGTTGTAAATTGAAAAATGAAAAATGAAAAATAAAAAGGTGTGAACCACGAGAACTTCCCGGGAGGTCACCTATCCTAGCACTACTCTCGCCCAAGCATGCTTAACTGCAGAGTTCTGATGGGATCCGGTGCATTAGTGCATGTATGATCGCACCCGTTAATACATGACTCGCAATTCCATATATCCTTTTAATCTGAGAGTCCGAGAGATGGGGCCCACCTGATTTTTTTTTAATTTTTCATGCATCAAAAGGTATGGATATAGATGTAGAAACTGCAAAAAACACCCGGAACAGCGAATCGCATCTCAATCACGGGCGGTAAACATTCGACAGCCTGTTTGAGGCTCTATACGGCTGAATCTGGGCTCGAAAATTGCCAGCTCTATTCACTGGCCTTGATGTTTTGGGGGCTTCCGAAATGGTGCTGTGGGCGTCGTAGTTCCACACGGTTCAAAAGTTATGGGGTTTCAAAATTTGACCCGTTTCAAATTGAAGAAAAAAAAATAAAAAGGGTGCAACACGAGGACTTTCCGGAAGGTCACCCATCCTAGTACTACTCTTGCCCAAGCACGCTTAGCTGCGGAGTTCCTGATGGGATCCGGTGCATTAGTGCTGATATATCGCACCCTTTAGTACATGACTCGCAATTTCCATATATCATTATTGTTCGGATATTTCGACTGGATGGACGTGGGACCCCACATGATTGGTTGGTAGTTTTGTCTAACGGAAAGTGCATCGTTAATGATGTAGAACACAGAAACAAGTAAAAAAAAAACACTAGGAAAGACCGCATAGCAGATTTTCAACGGCCACCAAAGTTCAGCTGCCCGTTTGAGTGTCCAAACGGTTGAATTTGGCCTCGAAAAATCGCGGCGACCTATTTCCGACCCTTCACAGTTTCTGGGGCGTTCCGAAATTGTTCTATGGGCGTCCTAGTTCCACGCGGTTAAAAACTTACTGGGGGTTTTAATATTAGACTCGTATAGATTGAAAAATGAAAAATAAAAAGGTGTGCAACACGAGGACTCCCGAGAGCCACTTATCCTAGTTATTACTCTCGCCCAAGCACGCTAACTGTGGAGTTTTGATGGGATCCGGTGCATTAGTGCAGGTATGAATGAACCCGTTAGTACATGCATGACTCGCGATTCCATATATCCTTATTGTTCGAATATTTTGACAGGAGGACGTGGGACCCACCATGATTGGTTGGTAGTTTTGTCTAGCGTAAAGTGCATCATTAAGATGTAGAACACATCAACAAGTAAAAAACAACACTCGAAAGACCCGCATAGCAGATTTTATACGGCCACCAAAGTTCAGCAGCCCGTTTGAGTGTCAAAACGATTGAATTTGGCCTCGAAAATCGCGAACAACCTATCACTGACCTTTATGGTTTCTAGGGCTTTCCGAAATTGTGCTATGGGCGATGTAGTTCAACACGGTCAAAAGTTACGGGATTTTCAATATTAGACCGTTGTAAATTGAAAAATGAAAAATGAAAAATAAAAAAGGTGTGAACCCACGAGAACTTCCCGGGAGGTCACCTATCCTAGCACTACTCTCGCCCAAGCACCCTTATCTGCAGAGTTCTGATGGGATCCGGTGCATTAGTGCATGTATGATCGCACCCGTAAATACATGACTCGCAATTCCATATATCCTTTTAATCCGAGAGTCCGAGTAGATTTGCGTGGGGCCCACCTGAATTTTTTTTAAATTTTTTCATGCATCAAAATTGTAATGGATATAGATGTAGGAAACTGCAAAAAACACCCGGAAACAGCGAATCGCATCTCTCAACATCACGGCCGGTAACATTCGACAGCCTGTTTGAGGCTCTAAACGGCTTGAATCTGGGCTCGAAAAATTGCCAGCTCTATTCACTGGCCCTTGATTGTTTTGGGGCCTTTCCGAAATGGTGCTGTGGGCGTCGTAGTTCCACACCGGTTCAAAAGTTATGGGGTTTTCAAGATTTGACCCGTTTCAAATTGAAGAAAAAATAAAAAAGGGGTGCACACGAGAACTTCCCGGGAGGTCACCCATCCTAGTACTACTCTCACCCAAACACGTTTAACTGCGGAGTTCTGATGGGATCCGGTGCATTAGTGCTGGTATGATCGCACCCGTTAGTACATGACTCGCAATTCCATATATCCTTTTCAATCCTAGAGTCCGAGTAGATTTGCGTGGGGTCCACCTGATGCTTTTTTTCATTTGTCATGCATCAAAATGTATGGATTATTGATGTAGAAAACTTCAAAAAACACCCGGGAAACAGCGAAATCACATCTCAATCACGGCCGGTAACATTCCACAGCCTGTTTGAGGCTCCCTAACGGCTGAATTCGGGCTCGAATAATTGCCAGCCCTATTCACTGGCCTTGATGGTTTTGGGGGCTTTCCAAAATGGTGCTGTGGGGTCGTAGTTCCACACGGTTCAAAAAGTTATGGGGTTTTTCAAGATTTGACCCGTTTCAAATTTAAGAAAAAAAAAATAAAAAAGGGGTGCAACACGAGGACTTCCCGGAAGGTCCCCATCCTAGTACTACTCTTGCCCAAGCACGCTTAGCTGCGGAGTTCTGATGGGATCCGTGCATTAGTGCTGATTGATCGCACCCTTTAGTACATGACTCGCGATTCCATATATGATTATTGTTCGGATATTTCGACTGGAGGACGTGGGACCCACATGATTGGTTGGTAGTTTTGTCTAAACGGAAAGTGCATCGTTAATGATGTAGAACACAGAAACAAGTAAAA
>NW_026619241.1:0-9215 GCF_000801105.2 Raphanus sativus | reverse complement strand
ACCGAGCTTTGATTCGCATTCAGAACTATCAGCAAGCAATGGCACGACAGTACAATCCAAAGTCAGGCACCGACAGTTCGCTGTTGGGAGACCTAGTACTTAGGAAGTTTTCGAAGGAACCAAAGAACCAAATGCTGGGAAGTTAGGAACCAACGGGAAGGTCCCCTACCAGATCATCCACGTGGTACGACCTGGCGTCTAAAAACTCCGAAAGGTGCGAACTGGGGTACCTTGAATCAGATCGTGGAATGCCACAAATCTTAAGAGATATTATCATTTAGGTACCTAAAATTCCCGAACTACGTTAGGCTTGATCCCTGACTGGGTACGTAGGCAACTCCGTCATGAGTGCAGCCCCACAACCTCATTTTCAACACTTCATTCACTACAATAAAAGGGGGCATATGTCTGACTAAAGTCACATAGCCCACGCAGCAAACGTGTATGATCGTTATAATACAGCAAGTGTGTTGATTACTATGATTACCATGTATCCAACTATACAATTAAAGAAATCATTTTCGATATCTCAATTCTTTAACAAAGATGGTTCCCTGCGAACCTGAACCTAAGGTTCTTAAAATCCTTAACAATCCTCAAGGTCTTAAAATCCTTCAAAGCAATGTCAGGTCTCGACGAACCTGAACCTAAGGTCTTAAAAATCCTTCAGACAATATCAGGTCTCGACGAACCTGAACCTAAGGTCTTAAAATCCTTAACAATCCTAAGGTCTTAAATCCTTCGAAGCAATGTCAGGTCTCGACCGAACCTGAACCTATGGTCTTTAAAATCCTTCGGACAATATATGGTCTCGGACGAACCTGGACCTAAGGTCTTTAAAATCCTTTACCCAATCTCCAAGGTCTTAAAATCCTTGTCAATTCTCCAAGATCTTAAAATCCTTATAAATCTTCGAGGTCTTGAAATCCTCATCAAATCACAAAGGTCTTAAAATCCTAAGCAAGTCTCAACGGGTCTTAAAATCCCACAAACAAGTTCAGGTTCCCAAGAACCTCCACCTAAGGTGTCCAGCTTAAACTTAGGTTCCTAAAAACCCTAAGCTAATCCCGATACTTCAAGAAATCCTCTTAAGGACAAAGAAAAAACTACCAAAGTCTTTCCAGACTTATTGTAAGGATCGATAATGATTAAGCGTCATATTTCACGAATAAAGTCAAAAACTAAAAAACGAAACAAGAAAACCGAGTTTGAAATTAAACAAGGGTTTAAAAGCCTCCCCAGGCTAACCAAAGATTTCAGAATGCAACAGATAAAAGGTTTAAAAGCCTCCTCAGGCTATAAGTTTGAGAAACAATGAAAACAAAGCCCATCGGGCAGAAATCCTAGAAACACGAAAGAACCATCAGTTCTTAACTTCCTTATCATCCGGCTCTTCTCAGCTCCCTTGCCAGCTGGATCTTCCTCCTCAGGAACCTCCTCCATCTCCTTGTCGCTACCTCCAGAGCGGTCGACTGGGGCTGAGTAAGAACCCACCAATCCCAAATAGAACCGAACTCTCCGGGAAAGAGAGGTTAAACATATTAATCTCGAAAGTACCTGAACTCTCAGAGAGTTGGGAAGAGGGAGCTTGCCAATCGAGAAGTCCGAACCTGAGCCTTCTCGTACGCCGCAACAGCTTCCGGCATTAGCGCCACCAAGTTATCATACTCATCTTGCAGTACTCTTAATCTCACCATCCAGTATGTCCTTCAGGAGCTCGGTGTTGGCTTGAATCTCTTGGGCATGAACCAGGAGGTCAACTTCATCTTTCTTCTTGGAGAACTTCTCCTTGACAATAACCAGAATTTGTTGTAGGCTTCAGCTACCTCCTTCTTTCCCCTCCGGACGGCTAGCCTGACCTCAGCTTCCTTGTTCTTCTGGCTGTTCTGGGATGTGGAGATCAGCTCCTTGACTTGATACTCGGCTATCTTCCGGGCAGCATCCAACTCCCCAATCTTCCTATTCTTCACCTGGAGGACAATCAGCTGGCTCTCGATCGTCCCTTGGCCTGAGCATCACACTATAGAGCAAGGCCTCATCACCTCGGCTTGGAGATCCGAGATCACGGCCGAGTCTGGTTGAGCTCAGTCTTATGGCCTTGACCAACTCAGTGACCTGGGCTAATTCCTCAGCGCTAGGAGCTTGTGTACAGCATCCTCAACTTTGAATTGAGCTCTGTTAATAGCTCCAGCCAGCTGTTGGAAAACGGAAAACGATTTAGCAAAATCTTCCAAAGACAAAGCTGAAAATGAAATAAACTTTCATACCTGACCCATGTTGATGAGCAATATCAACGTACTCATCCGTGTGCGTGATATTGGGAGATCGAGGGGGAGGGGACACCCGGGGACTCTTCATGTGCGCTCATCAGAGTAGCAAACCCCCACGGATCGTCCAAGACCGATCCAGGCTTCGAATGAGAAAAGGTCCAGCCAACAGCTCCTCCTCTAGAGGAGGGGAGGAAGACCTCGAAGGTCTATCAATCTCGGTCGGTTCGGGACCTCTTGTTCCTTCGGGGCTCAGACTCCGGAGGGTCCCTCATTATTGAGGATCAGCTTCAGTTATCGGGACCGCAGAGGGAAGGCCAACTTCCTGGACCTTGGGTTCCGAAGAAACGACACCTTTAGCAGGGGCAGAGCCTCCGTTCATCAAGAACCTCCTTCACAGGTCGAGGAAGGATCCCCCCTGGTTCTTGTCACTCCCTCTAGAGGAGCTGGCAGCCTTGGTCGGTCTACCCCTGGAACGGAAGGAAGGTTGAATTGGCATTTCTGTGATTGAGTCTTCGAAGAAGTGCTTGCTCCGGAGGAAACTTCGAGAATGGAATCACCTTTCAGAAACTACGACATAAAAAAAATCCATTAGTCGTATAAGACAAATCCCAGGCAGTAGAAGTCATGAATTAAGAATAAAAGGTTACCTTCTCTAAACCAGCAACCGTCACTGAGATCAGGGGAGGACGCCTGGTATCGCTCAGGAAACCTAGCTGATCCGCACTCTTGAAGTGGTATAAGCCCCCAAGTGTTAGGACTATGCTGTAGCTTCCTGTAGAGAGCTCTAGTGAGTTTGCTAGATAACTTGACAGGATCTTTGATTTCTGCAAAGGAGCTCAACAAGACAGTTAGCGTAACATGACAAATAGAGATAAACATGTGAGGCATTATTCCCTAAAAGTCCCTAACCAGAAAATATCAGACCACGAGTTCCTGAGGACACGGCCTATAGGAACCGTCGAGGATTCATCTTGACATAAAAATACTTCCTACGCCAGTTCATCATCACTGGCCCGAGAACTTGAAAACGCCTAGCCCTGGACGACAGGGGAGATAGTAGGTACGCTCCCGCCATCCTTGGAGGTGCTCTCCTTTTATTGAGAAGAGACTCATTAACTCAGATAGCCCAACGATAACTCCTTCCTCCTTGGCTCTAGTGATGAACCCGTTTATCACTCGGATGACCGACGGGCAAAGTTGAGGAAGAGCTAGCTGGTAATGATCTAAGAGATCCAGCAAAAGGGTAGGAGGGGAAATCTAAGGTGGAGACTTGGAGATATATTTTTCATGAACGCAGAACCAACCCTCCGGAGCGGTCTCGGGGTTCTCGTTTTCAGCACAGGCTCTAACTAGATCACTCTTGCAGTGAGCCTGAGTGGCAAGATTGACAACATCTTGACCCTTCAAGAGGGAAGGGAAGTGAGGACCGGGAGGAGGCGCTCTTGCCACCTTTCTTCTTCATCCTCTTAACTCTCGCTCCGATCGCGTCTTTGCTCTTTTTCTTCTTGGCCTCCGCCTTTCTCTCACCAGCTTCCTGTTTTGACCCTCAAAATACGGGCGCCGGAGGCTGAGATCTGAACTTCGCCGGAACCTTCTTTTCGACTCATGATAGTAAAGGAGAAGGAGATAGAAAGCAAAGAAGAGAATCGATCTAAGGCAGAATCTCAGAGGGAAGTTCCAGGATGCGAGAACTAGCTTGATCGAGAAGCAGATATAAAAAAATGAATGACAAAAAAACGGTAAAATAAAGGAAAGAGGGTGAGTTACCTTGGAAACCGTCGAGAGGCGTGGAGGAAGTGGAGAGACAAGTAGTTAATTCTCTCAGCTTTATATCCCATCACGTCTCGAAAGTCGGGAATTAAATTTCAAACTCGCTTTAATCTAAAGCCGTCGATTTAATCGAAGATAGATTACAGCCGTCTGATCGGATAAGAGTAAATGCGGTTGAGATAGCTAGTAATCATGATCTCAACAAGAGAATCTAGCTTGGGCGGCTAAGTTTAGCTCCCGAGAAATACGTACCTAATCTCGAGAGCATGCGAGATGGGGGCAACTGTTGGGCCCGAATATGGCCCGGTAGCTGATCTTCACTCAATAAAAGATGGTATGGGCCGGGACAGGCCCATCGCAGGCTCGAGCCTAAAAAGAGCCGGAGGCTGAAAGCTAGGGACTCTAACTAAGGAGGTCACGACGAAGGGGGAAGCTCACGTCACAACAATAAGAAGCGCAGGACCCGGTCAAAGGGAAGCTGTTGCAAATTCCACCTCAAGCGGAGAGGATCTCGGAGACCAGTTGCCAAACAACCTAAAGAAGTCCAAAGCTATAAAAAGAGGAAGGTCCGAAGACTAAGAAGAGAGATCCGATCCAATCCATATTTTCACTCGATATTCATAAACACATTCTTATTGTAACATTCTTATAATCTTTGTATTCATCAAAGATCACCTTTTGTAACCATCCTTTTTCCATTATATCAATACAAATCGAAGTTCATTCAACAAGTTATTACGGGATTCAGCCCATGTTATCTTTCCCTAACCTTTCCTAAAACCTTAAAACCTGATCTAAAATCTAGGTGTGAGTTTAATCCCTCACAAAGACTACATAGATACATTTTGCTCCAGTCGCCCAGCTTCATACTATCAGAGTAGTGCTGTCTCTTGCAGTCAACCTTGAGTGGGATCTATGGCAAATGGATGTGAAGAATGCCTTTCTTCAGGGGGAGCTAGAAGATGAAGTCTACATGCTACCACCACCAGGAATGGAAGGGATGGGTAAACCAGGAAATGTTTTAAGACTGAAGAAAGCTATCTATGGGGTTGAAGGCAATCACCAAGTCTTTGGTATCACAAGCTCAGCACCACTCTGAATGGTAAAGGATTCAGGAAGTGTGAGTTGGATCACACACTCTTCACTCTGGTTACACCAGGAGGTATCATTGTTATTCTTGTATATGTTGATGATATCATCATTACTGGTTCTGATAAAACAGGTATACAAGATACCAAGGACTTATCTCAAGTCTGTCTTTGAATAAACAGACTTGGGAGTAGGCATGTTAAAACGGACAAACTTGTAAACGGACGTAAACGGGCTACGTTTAATATTACTGTCCGTTAATGACCGGTTAATGTAACGAAACTAAACGGGCTTCGTCGGGCATGTCCGTTTATGTCTTGATTAGGAAACGGGTTTATATAAAAATAAACGGACTGTCCGTTGAGCCCGTTTAGCTTTCATAAACGATGACGTTTTGTGTAATAACCCTAGTGACTAGTGAATGAGACCTTATCGTTGTTTAGAACTCAGAGCTATTCTCTCCGCAGCCGACGTTCCTCTCCAGCTCCGCCCGTGTTCTTCTCCACAGCTCCGCCGTGTTCCTCTCCAAAGCTCTGCCGTGTTCCTCTCCAGCTCCGCCGTGTTCCTCTCCAGCTCCCCCCGTGTTTCGATCTGTTCGTAGCTCCCCCCGTGTTTCGATCTCTGTAATTATCTCTCTTCTCTTCTGTTTGTAACTCTAGTTCTGCTCTTCTCTGTCTGAATGATTTTACTTTGTAACTAGTTCTGTTCTTCTCTTGTCTGGATGATTTTTAGTTTGTAATTAGTTCTGTTCTTCTCTGTTTGAATGATTTTTCTTGTAGCTGGACAATGATTTTTACTTCTCTGTTTTAATAATTCTTTATGTAGTGTTAAAGTAGATTTTCTTTGTGTTGTGGTGATGCTGAGAGTTAGAAACTGTTATATCTTAGTGATTGAATCTCTTCTTCAACAGCTACCATAGTGTACGGATGTTATATTTGATTATGTAACTTCTGTAATATAGTGTAAACTAGCTTACTTAGTGCGGTTATGCTGAGAGTTTAAAACTGTTATATATCTTAGTGATTAGATCTCTGCATCTGCAGCTATTATAGTTTACTGATGTAAACCTTGATTTATACATTGATGTGAGTTTTTTTTATTTTTTTTAATAATTGGTTTATGTGTTGATCTTCATATCAATCATTGTCATTGCTCAGTCAATAGGAGACTTATTTACTTAACTCTGTAACTCCTTTTTTTTGTCTTAATGCATTTTCTTTAATTGCAATGCAAGAGCTGTGTTGACTACGAACTACTTTTTCTTTATTTTTTTTCTTTATAATGATCTTGTTCCTATAGTTTTTTTTGGCAGAGATGGACTCTGAATCTCTGCGAACAATGGCACTTCTTGAAGCTCGAAGTGAATACAATGAAATGAATGAGGAGGATGTTGAATTTGATGTAGAAGAGGAGTTGACACAGAACAGAAGCTGAGATTCAAACAGAAGCAGAGGTTCAAACAGAAACACAAGCAACTGCATCAACACAAGCAGCTAAACCTCAACGTAAGCGTCGAAAAACCTCTACTGTTTGGGAAGATTTTGTATTAGTGGATAGAAGATGGAACAGAAAAAGGCTAAGTGCAATCACTGTGGTTCAGAATTTAGTTTATAATAGTAAAACCCATGGTACTAATCAGTTGAAGCGACACTTAGAGAGTTGTTCTAAGATGCCTAAGAAGGTAGATAGACCTGTGTATGATCATTTGGTAGATCGTGCGATGGTTACTGAGGCTATCATTTACCATGATCTACCATTTCGATATGTGGAGTTTGAGAAGGTTAGAGAAAGAGATAAGTATTTAAATCCCGAGTGTAAACCCATCTGTAGACAGACGGCTTCTCTTGATGTCTATAGGAGATATGAAGTAGAGAAGGAGAAGTTGAAGGGGCTGTTGGAGAAGCATCGTGGCAGGGTCTGTCTGACTGCTGATTTATGGGTATCTAAGCCTCAGGATACAGGTTATATCTGCTTAACTGTCCATTACATTGATGATGACTGGAGATTGGACAATAAGATCTTAGAATTTTGTGAGATGAAGTCTCCACACACAGGTGATCTGATTGCCACTAAGATCTTCGAGTCATTGAAGGAATGGGGTTTAGAGAAGAAGATTTTCTCAATTACTCTAGACAATGCCACAAACAACAACAGCATGGTGAGAATTCTTGCGGGCAAGCTTCAGATGACAAGTGGAAGTGGTGGAGGTCTGTTGTGTGATGGTAAGCACATACATGTGAGATGTTGTGCTCACATTTTGAACCTCATAGTTAAAAATGGCCTGGAGTTAGCAAATAGTCTTCTTCATAACATTCGAGAGAGTGTCAGATATGTGAAAGCATCGCCACAAAGGAAAGAAGCATTTGCAGCATGTGTAGAGAGAGTAGGAAAAAGAAGGGGTGGAGCTGGATTGTCACTTGATGTTTCTACTCGCTGGAACTCTACATACGACTATGCTGGTTAGAGCTCTCAAGTTCAAGGAGGCATTTGCTAGCATGGAGTCTTATGATCCGAACTATAAGACTATATCCTTCAGTGGCTGAGTGGAACCGTGGGGAAAAGATCTGTGAATTGTTGAAGTCATTCAGTGTCATAACAACAGATTTTTCAGGTTTCAAAGTATCCCACTTCTAATATCTTTCACACAAGTATTGGAATATACAATTGTTATTGGAGAAATATTCCACTTGTGATGATCTTGGGGTGAGAGGAAATGGCCAGAGACATGCAAGTGAAGTTTGATAAATATTGGAAGGAGTATAGTCTAATCTTGGCTATGGGAGCAGTTCTATATCCAAGAATAAAGATTGAGATGCTTGAAGCTTCTTATAAAGAATTGGATCCTTCTACTGCTAGCTTAAAGACTGAAAAACTCAAGGAAAGTTTGAGTGATCTCTATAAAAATATCAGAAACTGTCTCAAAAAGTTCTTCAGGGTTTTCACTTACACCACATGAGATTGTCACAGAATCTCCCCTTGAAATGATTATGATAATGTAAGTGACTTATAATAATTTTAAATAGTCTGAGTCATTTATTATCTTGAAATTGATACTTTTGGTATAAATGTTCATAATGAAGGACTTTTTTGAGCTGGAAAAAGGCATTGGTGGTGGAGCTGGTGATCCAAAGACACATTTAGATATCTACTTGGAAGAGCCAAGGCTAAATAGGAGGGCCAATATAAATTTGGATGTCTTGACTTATTGGAGAGACAACCAGCATCGATTTGGAGATTTAGCATCTATGGCACGTGAGATCCTCAGCATTCCGATCACCCCGGTAGCTTCTGAGTCTGCCTTCAGTGCTGGATCTCGGTTTTTAACTCCTTACCGAAACCGCCCTTACCTAAAAATGTCCAAGCTCCTTCTTCTTTGCACTAGGAATTGGCTGGCGTGGTTTTGCTGAATACCAAGGTAAAAAAAGCTTTAAAATACCATTTATGACTATTTTTTGTTACTGATTCATATTATATTTTGTAGGTACAATTGAAGACCTCTTTGATGAAAATGAAAATGTTCAAAAAAAAAAAGTAGTTCAGGAGCTGAGTCTTCAACATCATAAAGATTGAAGTGTTTGATTCGAATTATGGAAGTTGATAAGATGTAAGTCTTTACTCCTTACTTAAACCTGCAGTTTTAATGTTCATTTTAGTGATATAAGATTGAAGTGTTTGATCGTTTACTTTGTACACACAGGTGTTTAAAATTGAGTGGAGAAAATGGCGTTTCATCTCGTCTCTTTCTTATATTTTCTTCATCTCATCTCTCTTGTCTCTCTTTACTAGCAAACAGACTATCAAATTGTTATGTTTTTTGTAGTGTAAACTGCTGAACATCTTGTAAACTCATGAGAATGTCTTGTAAACTTTATGAGAATATCTTTTTGATGCATCTCATCAATACAAGTTTGCAATACAGTCGTTTGTTTTTAATCACTACTAAACAGCAAATTTTTGAATTTTTTTTTTATCTAAACGGGCCTTAAACGGGTACATTAACGGACAGACAGTAATCGGGCTTTTAACGAGACGGACATAATCGGGCTGTTAGTGTAAACGGGCTCTAGCGGACGGAACGTTAAACGG
>NW_026619240.1:0-9216 GCF_000801105.2 Raphanus sativus | reverse complement strand
AGAGTGTTGAGATGAAGCATAGCGACATAAGAGTAATCAGAGGAGAAGAAGAGATTCAAATGATACAAGGAAATGGTGTTACCTTGAAACACAAGTATGGCCGGTACAACTTGGGAGACAAGGCAACACTAGAACTTGTAAAAGAGCTTGAACAGCAAGGAGATCCTCCCTAGGTCGCCTCTGATATGTTTGAAAGAAGAGAGAGACGTTGGAGTGTGAAGACAAGAAGGGGATGTCGGCAAGAGTATAATATTGATTACTCTTGCCTTGGAGCCGTTATGACAGGTCGCTATCCAAGACCAGGCGACCAGACTACTTGCTCATTTGTTTATGTTTTCTCCTTTGTTCTCTTATGCTGCTTATGTCGATATATTAACCTTGTATGTGAACCATTTCAAGTTAAGTGGAATGAAAGATGAAACCACTTCACTAAACTCTCTCTCTCGGATTCTCTCAATCTCACTCTCTTAGTTACTCATTCTCATCAATCTTCACACTTAATCTCTAAATCTCACATGGTATCAGAGCTATCTTGCTCTTGAGACCTTAATTTCTTTTTCACTTCCGCATAATCTCTGTTCTTAACTTTCCCTTTTTAGCAAAATTCTTTGTGTTCTTGAGTGTTCTTCACTTATCACTCCAGAATTTGCCAAAAATGGAAAAAGTCATCCAAAGTCTCCATTCCGGTTACACTCACTGGTGTTAAACTATCTCTTTGGTCTAGGCTTGTGAAAACAGCCTTGGGAGGAAGAGGTCTCTGCTCTCACATAACAGAAGACAAGCCCTCTAAAGAAAACTGTCCAAGGAGGGACAGTACTGAAGTTGTGGTTGCTACCGAAGACAAGTGGATCAGGAGGATCTCTTGGTGTTGTCTATCATCCAAAGCAGCCTTGATGCACCAATCTTGGAAGCTTACTCTTACTGTGAGACTCCCAAAGAGTTGTGGAACACTCTTCAGAAGGTGTATGGCAACATATCAAACTTGAGTAGAGTGTTTGAGGTCAAGAGGGCCATTAGCTCACTCCACCAAGAGACATGGATTTCAACCAGCATTTCGGCAAGTTCCGAGCCTTGTGGCTGAGTTGGAGATGCTGAGGCCATTATACTGTGGACCCTGCATACTTAAAGACGGAGAGAAGAAGACAAGGTGTTTGCCTTGCTCCTCACCATGAACCCCGGTTACAACGACCTCATTAAACACTTGCTGAGAGCTGAGAAGCTACCAACCTTGGAAGAAGTATGCTCTCAAATCCAGAAGGAAACAAGGGTCGGTTGGACTCTTTGGGGCAAAGGAGAGTGTGTTGGTGAACCAAGCTGAAGGCACAGCAAACAAGGGTCAGTACAAGCCGAGGACAAGAAGAAAGTGTGGGTTGGTGACCATTGCAAGAAGAAAGGGCATGGCAAGGACAAGTGCTGGATTCTCCACCCTCACCTCAAGCCAATGAAGTTCAGGACTCCTCTCAATGATGCAAGAGCCAACTACTCTGGTGAGATGGGTGAACCAAGCACTCCAAACACCACACGAGCCATCTCAAACACCAATCCAGCTGGTGAAGGCAAAGCGCTTGTATCAAGCAAACTCCAGTACCTTGAGAATCACTCCTGATGATACCATCAAGAGATCTGACATTGAGGCTCTCATCAGGGCCCTCAAGGACCACTCTGGTAACACCTTGGTACCTCTTTACATGCTACTAATATTGACTATTCCTTGAATGCGATTGCTAGCTCTAAAATTAACAAACCTTTAGTGATTGATTCAGGGGCTAGTCATCATATGATAAGTGATCTAGGGTTGATTAAAAATATTGTTCCTGCCCTAGGAAATGTTTGTGTAGCTAATGGAGAGTTGGTTCCAATTAAAGGGGTGGGTGATCTTAGGATATTTGAAAAAGACTCTAAAGCCTTTTATATGCCTAGTTTCACTTCCAACTTGTTATCAGTAAAAAGGGTTGCCACTGATTTAAATTGCCATGTTACCTTCACTCCTAATGATGTTTTGTTTCAGGATATTGAAACTAGTAGGTTGCTTGGCAAAGGTGTAACCAAGGGAGACTTGTACTTGCTTGAAGACACTAAGCTTGCTTCCGATTTATCTCTTGCTTTAAATTCTTGTTTTAATTTCCCTAAAGATGTAATGTGGCATGCTAGATTAGGTCATCCTCACTCTCGTGCCTTGAACATCATGTTGCCTAGTATTTCTTTTCAAAAAGAGTGTGAAGCTTGTATCTTAGGAAAGCATTGTAAAACTGTGTTTCCTAAATCGAGTACTATCTATGAATGTGCCTTTGATTTAATTCACTCTGATGTTTGGACTGCACCATGCGCATCTAGGGAGTTTCATAAATACTTTGTGACATTCATAGATGAGAAAACCAAGTATACTTGGATCACCTTGCTTCAATCAAAGGATAGGGTGTTAGATGCTTTTATAAATTTTCAAAATTATGTGTCTAACCATTACAATGCCAAGATAAAAATTTTGAGATCAGATAATGGTGGGGAATACACAAGCACAGCATTTAAACAACACCTATCCAAGCATGGAGTGATCCATCAAACAAGCTGTCCATACACTCCACAACAAAATGGAGTGGCTGAGAGAAAGAATAGGCACCTTATGGAGGTTGCTAGGAGTATGATGTTCCACATGAATGTGCCAAAGAGGTTTTGGGGCGATGCAGTGATGACAGCATGCTACCTGATCAACAAGATACCAACCAAAATCTTGCAAGATCAGTCACCACATGAGGTATTAAACAAATATCGTCCATCTATAGATCACCTTCGGGTATTTGGGTGTGTGTGCTTTGTGTTGATTCCAGGACAACAAAGAAACAAGCTGGAACCAAAGAGCACCAGAGCCATGTTTATAGGCTACTCTCCTCACCAGAAAGGATACAAGTGCTATGTGCCAGATACCAAGAGGGTTCTAGTATCCAGGGATGTGAGGTTTGTTGAGTCCAAAGGCTACTATGCAGAAAAGAGTTGGGATGAAGTAAAAGACTTGTCTCAATCAGCATCAGATAGGGCCGAGAACTTGAGAAGGGTTATGAGGGGCATTGGCATCAGTATACCAGGAGGGAATACAACAGCTGAGTCAAGCTCTCATCAGGAGGGTTCCACAAGCAATAGAGACCAGGAGGGTCCTAGTAATGAAGCTACTGCGGATGCTCCTCTTGATCCTGAGGGGGGGAAGATAACTGAGATACAACCACAAAGCTCAGTTTCTCATGATCAAGCAGAGCAACCAGAAGGATCAGTGGGTAGCAGAGATCAGACGGATGATGAGGCTACAATACTAGAAGAACCAGCTCAAGCTCAACCACCAAGAAGAAGTGAGAGGATCAGGCGTCCTCCAACAGATTGGGTGAATACAAGAGTGTATTTCAACTCACAAGCCGTGGCTCATCCCATTCAAGCTACATGCTCTCTAGCTCAGTTTCCTGAGAACCACCAAGTCTTTATGGCAAATGTGGATCAAGAATTCATTCCGAGAAGCTATAAAGAAGCCATGGAGATAGATGAATGGAGAGAGTCTGTGGAAGATGAGATGGGGGCTATGGAAAAGAATGGAACCTATTTTGAGAGTGAGCTTCCCAAAGGCAAGAAGGCAGTGACCAGCATGCTTCTGTTCACAATCAAGTATCTAGCTAATGGGAAACCTGAAAGGAAGAAGACCAGGCTAGTAGCAAGAGGCTACACCCAAGTGTATGGAGAAGATTACCTAGAAACGTTTGCTCCAGTAGCAAAGTTACACACCATAAGGGTTGTGCTCTCTCTTGCTGTGAATTTGGAATGGGATCTTTGGCAAATGGATGTCAAGAATGCATTCTTACAAGGAGAGCTAGAAGATGAAGTATACATGCGCCCACCACCTGGAATGGAAAGCATGGTAAAGCCTGGCAATGTTCTGAGACTGAGGAAAGCAATATATGGTCTGAAGCAATCCCCAAGAGCCTGGTATCACAAGCTGAGCTCAACACTGAATGGAAGGGGCTTTGTAAAATCTGAGGCTGATCACACCTTGTTCACTCTGACCAGCAAGCA
Organism: Raphanus sativus; assembly: GCF_000801105.2. Lineage (NCBI taxonomy): Eukaryota > Viridiplantae > Streptophyta > Magnoliopsida > Brassicales > Brassicaceae > Raphanus > Raphanus sativus. The sequence goes on along the minus strand of NW_026619240.1, from coordinate 5,166 downwards.
AGGGATCATTGTTATACTCATCTATGTAGATGATATAATCATCACAGGCAGTAATAAAGAAGGGATCAGCTCAACCAAAGCATTTCTTAAAGCAACATTCGACATCAAGGACTTGGGAGAGCTCAAGTACTTCCTAGGGATTGAGATTTGCAGATCTAAGGAAGGGCTGTTCCTATCACAAAGAAAATACACTTTGGATTTGTTAAAAGAAGCTGGTGATCTTGACAGTAGAGCTGCTAAAACGCCACTAGAAGAAGGATACAAGGTGATGCGTGAGGGGGAGATAGAAGATAAGCCATATGGAGATGTAAGGCACTATAGGAAAATGGTGGGAAAGCTCATCTATCTAACCATTACAAGACCGGATGTATGCTTTGCTGTGAACCAAGTCAGTCAGCACATGCAAGCGCCAAAGATGCACCATTGGAACATGGTGGAAAGGATTCTGAGATACCTAAGAGAGGCACCAGGACAAGGAGTATGGCTAGGGTGCAACAAGAGCACTGAGATAGTGGGGTATTGTGATGCAGATTGGGCTGGAGACAGAGTGGACAGGAGGTCTACTACTGGATATTGTACCTTCATAGGAGGCAACTTAGTCACTTGGAAAAGCAAGAAGCAGAAGATAGTCTCATGCTCTAGTGCAGAAGCTGAGTATAGAGCAATGAGGAAACTCACCAGTGAGCTAATCTGGATGAAGAACCTGCTAAGGGATTTGGGAATTGAAAGCAAAGATCCCATCACAATGCATTGTGATAACCAGGCAGCCATTCATATAGCCTCCAACAATGTGTTCCATGAAAGAACCAAACACATTGAAGTTGATTGCCATAAAGTCAGACAAGCAGTGGAGCAACGCATCATACTGCCATGTTACACCAGAAGTGAAGAGCAACTGGCAGACATCTTCACCAAAGCTGCAAGCCGAAAGGTCTGTGAGTTCATCCATTCAAAGCTTGGACTCATAGACATATCATCTCACTGATTCTCTCCTTCATGAAGTGTTCTACTCTTTTCCCTTGGCGTGGTTTTTTTGTCCCATGTGGTTTTACCTAGCCAAGGTTTTAATGAGGGAATGCTTCATGACTTCCAAGCTTGACTTGTTTCACATGGTCAAGCTTGAGGGGGAGTGTTGAGATGAAGCATAGCGACATAAGAGTAATCAGAGGAGAAGAAGAGATTCAAATGATACAAGGAAATGGTGTTACCTTGGAACACAAGTATGGCCGTACAACTTGGGAGACAAGGCAACACTAGAACTTGTAAAAGAGTCTTGAACAGCAAGGAGATCCTCCCTAGGTCGCCTCTGATATGTTTGAAAGAAGAGAGAGACGTTGGAGTGTGAAGACAAGAAGGGGGATGTCGGCAAGAGTATAATATTGTATTACTCTTGCCTTGGAGCCGTTGATGACAGGTCGCTATCCAAGACCAGGCGACCAGACTACTTGCTCATTTGTTTATGCTTTTCTCCTTTGTTCTCTTATGCTGCTTATGTCGATATATTAACCTTGTATGTGAACCATTTCAAGTTAAGTGAATGAAAGATGAAACCACTTCACTAAACTCTCTCTCTCGGATTCTCTCAATCTCACTCTCTTAGTTACTCATTCTCATCAATCTTCACACTTAATCTCTAAATCTCACAGGAAGAAGCAGTAGCTGAGTGTGATCAAGGTGTACTTGTGGGCAGCATGTGTTCAAAAGAGATCACATGCTGCCTTAGCCAAAGAGCTGTTAGGAGATGTCACTCTCACTCATGCTGGACGTGCATGTCTCTCTCTCCAGCCTGCTCTGACTCTGATTTCCCTTAAAATAATATTAGTTAGTCAAGCTGTCCTTTAAACATTGTTTAATAGCTTGCAAGTTGTATCTTTGTCTTGTAGTTCTTGCTGTGTGTAAAGCCATTTCTCTATAAATAGAGAGGCTCCCCATTGTAATCAAATACAAGAAATAAGAATAAAGCTTTAACATATAATCTGTGTACCTCCATCTTCTTTACTAAGTGCTTAGCAAACTATCACAATGTAGAGAGATAGAGTTACACGATTTTGGGTCTGCCTAAGGGCAGATCATTGCTTACCCATTCTTTCTCACAATCACTTGTTAGAATCTGCCTAGGGTTATTAGCTGTCTTGAAAGAATTGTCTTGCTTCTGCCCTTAGGAAAATTGATTGGTATTGTTTGCCTGAAAGCTTAATCTTGTTGATTAGGATTCAGAGAGTGTTGCTAGGATAGAATCTAAAGATATCTGTCCATTGCTGCTGTGTGCTTATTTAAATTGTGTTTTAAAGATCAGACTTGGTGAAAACCAATGTTCTGTCTCTTGTTGTCTACTGATGCTGGTCTTAGTGTTGGTTTGACAGATTGCCATGTTGATCAGAGCCTGCACAAGATGCATATTCCTGACCATGGAGAAATAATTTGTGAGTAGACCAAGAGGCTTAAAAGCTCATTTATCAAGCCTGTCTCCTCCCCTATACTCGGATTCAAGCTTGAGGGGCTGTAAATGAGCTTACATGGCCTGTCTAGAAGTCACTGCAAGAAGAATTCAACAAGGAACAGCAACAACTTGGAGTTAGAACAGTTACCTTCAGTGGGGAAGCTATGGATCAGCCCAAGGCATGGAGTTAGAACAGTTACCTTCTGGTGGGGAAGCTATGGATCAGCTTCTACATGAAGTTAGAACAGTTACCTTCAGTTGGGAAGCTATGAATCAGCCCATAGCATGTGTGCTTGTACCTGGTTGATGAAAGCTTGTGGTCTCAAGGCTTTGGTGATCATCATTGGCTCTCATCTTCCAGCTTGACCACATACTCTTATTCTTAGGTCAAGCTTGAGGAGGGTGTTAATATGAGAAGCCAATGTCCATTCAACTTATGCAAGGGAAGTACCTTAATCTATAACTTATGCTTATGATTGAATAGGTTACCCCTTGAGAATTGATGGGCATGTGTGTGTGCTTGTTTGAATCAGGTACGTGGAGCTCATAATGGAGAGTCTGTCGTGGATCAAACCCTTTGATGATGGCAAAGGTTCAGAAGAAAGGGGGAGACAAAGAACCAGCCAAACATGGAAGTTCCAAGCAGTTTTGAGTGTGAAAGCAAGGAAGGCATTGGTGCCAGCTTCCATTGAAGTAAGGCCATGATCCAGGGTTTATGAGTCCCTAAACTTGATCATAAGACTCATAAACCCACTGGCCAATCCCTAGGCTGAGGGTAGTTGCACTCTTTTATCCCTAAGTTATGGTTTGTATCCCATGAGGTTTTCCACACTTAGGTTTTTAATGAGGCAAGTGCTCTCAGTTCCAAGCTTGCCCAAGGATCTTCCTATGTCAAGTTGAGGGGGAGTTGTTGAAATAAATAAAGGAATGACCAGAAGAAGAAGAAGCTGGTTGATGATCCAAAAGAGAATTCATCAAGAGAAGCCAATTTGGTTCTGTTTGTGCAGTCTTGCTCCACAAGCTACTATTCTTGACCTAACTTACCTTTCAAGGCAAGAAAGGAGTTTGGAGACTTAATATGGACGTGGGAAACACTGAGATGTCAAGGAAACATGTTTGAATTAAAATAAGAGAGCCTGGTTTGAATTTATCCTTGTGGAGTATCACAACACTGATGGTTTGTGTACTTAAGCTACAAGGAGTTAGAATCAGTAAGCTAGAGATGAACAGAATATAGAGAAGAGTTTAAACTGATTTTAGAAGTGAATGGGTAAGCAATGATCTGCCCTTAGGCAGACCCAAAATCGTGTAACTCTATCTCTCTACATTGTGATAGTTTGCTAAGCACTTAGTAAAGAAGATGGAGGTACACAGATTATATGTAAAGCTTATCTCTTATTTCTTGTATTTGATTACAATGGGGGAGCCTCTCTATTTATAGAGAAATGGCTTTACACACAGCAAGACTACAAGACAAAGATACAACTTGCAAGCTATTAAACAATGTTTAAAGGACAGCTTGACTAAACTAATATTATTTAAGGGAAATCAGAGTCAGAGCAGGCTGGAGAGAGAGACATGCACGTCCAGCATGAGTGAGAGTGACATCTCCTAACAGCTCTTTGGCTAAGGCAGCATGTGATCTCTTTTGAACACATGCTGCCCACAAGTACACCTTGATCACACTCAGCTACTGCTTCTTCCTTCTTCATTCCAACACAATACACATTGCTACCAACTCTGTGTTTCATGAGAGGACAAAGCACATTGAGGTTGATTGTCACAAGGTAAGGCAGATGATAGTCTTGGGAGTAATCTTGCCATGTTACACTAGAAGTGAAGATCAGTTGGCAGATGTATTCACCAAGGCAGCAAGACAAAAGACAATGGAGTCCATACACATCAGGTTAGGACTCATTGATCTTACACCCATTCACTAGTCCCCTGATCATGAGGTCTTCACTCTTTTTCCCTCATCAAAGTTTTGTCCCAATGGGTTTTCTTTGATGAGGTTTTTTAATGAGGAAGATCTCATGGTCCTTCCAAGCTCGACTTGTTCCACATGGTCAAGCTTGAGGGGGAGTGTTGAAATGTGGTGAGAAGAGATGATGAGGTTTATAATATTGAAGAGGAGATGAGGAGAAATGGAACTTGTGAAAAGTTACCATGCAGTAAAAATAAAGTTACTGCATGGTAAAAGAGGTAAAAGGAGAGTGTGAAGGTAAATGGAGAAGTAAAAGAGACTTGGGATGAGAAAGAAGGTTAGCACAGTGTTGTGATCACACCACTGTAGAGTGGCGCGCCTCACTTGACCGTTTATGGATAAGCTAAGGCTGTATCCAGGCTGTAAAGTGAGACAAGCATGTGATCACTCTCAACCAAGCATTTCAAACTAGTCCATTGACCTCACATGCTCATAATAGTATTCTAGCTTTGCGCAAACCATAGTAATCTCTTCTCTTTATATACCTTGTAATCTCATTAATAAAAATCATACTTTGAGTCCCTTTCTCTCTAAGACATGTTACTATTTAATCTCTCTCTCTCGGGTTACTATTAGATCTACAAACTCAAACTCTCTCAAATCTCTCTTAATCTCTTCTGTTCTTACACTAATCTCTCAATACACTTTCTATTCTCTAAAATCTCAGTAAGTTGAATAAGTCTCATAGGAGTTGTGATTAAGAAGATATCCCACTTTCTATCCAGATGATTCCAGATTAGCC